>NW_025221692.1:712577-790223 GCF_014066325.1 Apis laboriosa
TATTCCCGAGGTTTTACCAAATTACCAACACGGTAATTACCAACCTTATAATTAACCAACGTGGCAAGAATTATTCCTTTCGCGACTCGCAAACGGCCAATGATAAATAATCCTCTCGCTAATTGCTCGTCCTTTGATCAATCTTGGTCGAGTTGTATTATTCAATACGGCCGTTTATTCTATATGGAACGAAATCATCGCGGGGGTCAACGACCCCCACTTTGCACGGGGAGACGAGAAAGAGAAAGAGAAAGAGGGATTCCACCGGAGGAACGAAACAAGCGGGCAGACTTTACGGTACTCTTTTTTAATTATCGTTCGCGTAGTTACGGATACCTATAGGAGCATGGAACACTTGGTTGCAATTCAATTATTTTCAATTCGCGGAATACTCGGTTCGGTATATTTGCTCGGTTTCGCATCGGGCATCGCATCTTTTCTAGTTCCTTCGAAGGAGGATTACCATGACCATCGCAGCGCAACTGGTCTATGCGCATGGAGAAATGCAGCTGATGCGCACCGCTGAATCCCGAGGTCAGCGACTCGTCGACGGAGTTAGTGGAGCGCTTAGGCTCGCTCCAGGGATTTTATGAATTGGTGCATGGTCGCCGCGTGGAAGGAGGAGAAGAAGACGACTTTGGCGCGAGAATCGGAAGGAGCGAAAGAATTATTCGCGTTCGCGCATAGTAGACACGCCAACTTGAAATCGGCGATGCGAACGAGATCGGAGGAGAAATCTTTCGTTAATGATTCCGACCGTCCTGTAAAAATTTCTCGAGCGATGCTCTTTCGTAGCGAGCGAGCCTCGGTTAGTTACGGTTTAACGAGGAAGAAGGAAGAGGATTTGTTTCGATCTTGCAAAGAATTTCGTATCGCCACCATTTATCTCTTCCGCTTCCTATGCGATTCCACCGATCCAAGATGTATCCGCGTAGCTCTGTTTTCCTTCGTTCCATTTTCTTCGTTCCACGATCGAACGATCCTACGATCCACGTGCCGCCGCCACGATTATTTCCTCCACCTTTTTCATCTATCGGACATCCCGCCGTGTGCACCGCCGCACGTCTCTCGTCATCGTGATCGGTAGCAACTTGTAGCGCCATGATTGTCCTCTCCGCGTTCTATTCTTCGCGTTCCTTCTCTCCTCCTCGCTTCGTGGTGTTCCGCTCACGAAGCCACGGTATACGCAGGTGCATTAACCGGACATTCAGCACCGTAACGCTGGCCTTAGAGACGGGAAGATACCAGAGGAACGGCGCAAGAACGACGAGGAGGGGCAGAAACGGAGGCAAGGATGGAGAGAGAGAGACGAAGAAGGTGTACAAGAAAGCGAAGAGAGGGGAGGGTAAGCTAAGTACTAGAGTTTGCTGCTAGAGCAGATGGCTGGGATTCGAATTCCTCGTTCTAAACCGCCAAGCCTTTCAAACCTTTAAAATTGCTCTCGAATCGGCAACGACGCGGCTTATTCCCTCTGGAATGTCTCCGCTTTCGACTATACTATCCGTCCACCACGTTTGCTCGCCGTTCGAGATATTCGCGCATCGAGCTTCCATCGTGCAGCTGACCGTCTCTATCCTCACAGATCGCGCCCCTTCGCACGTCTAATTCGTCTTGCTTTACAGCAAGAGTGGAGAGGCGGGCGGAAAAGTAGGGGGTGGAAGTCGCCGTACAGTCGTCCGAATAAACACGCGCGAATCTTCCTCCACAGCTGCGAGGCTGATTCACCCGTAACTCTAGAACTCGCGATTAAACACCGATGAATCAGACAGTTTGCCCGTCGTACGAACGATTCGTCTTCTACTTGGAAGGTAATCGAACGATGCCTATGCACGATCCATCGTAATCCGCATTAACGATACTTGAAGCGTTCCCTCTTTGGGAAACTCGAGCTACCTCGAGCGGGTAGCTGTACCCGAAACGAGAGAGTGCGTTAATCCGTGACAGTTTGAAGCTGAACCAAAACGGCACCGGTGATACGTTACCCCTTGCCAGACCTCGCGAAGAAGCGCCGAAAGCCTGGCTAAGCGCCAAAACCGCGGCCTCAACCGCCGTCTCCACGGCCGAGAAAGAAAAGCGGCTCGACGCGTGTTTCGGTCAAATCACTTCGCGATTCTTTCTTTGATCGATCATCGATGATTGACGATTATGAATATAAAGACGGAGGGAGGGGGGAGGAAGAATGGAAGATTATTATTGCACGTCTGGCCGAGTCTCCTTGTCTCCCCTATACTCCCGCGGTATCCTCTTCGTGTTAGGCGGAGAACGCCGTAGTCGCTTTTCACGAGAAACTGGTTTTCATCGCGGCGTTCACCGTGGTGATCCTGGTATCGCGAGAGAGTCGAACAGAGCCTCGTGTTCTCGAGACCTGGTCGCTGTACTCACGGGAGTCGGGTAATGCGGCTTTAATGCTCGAAGATGCAACACGAGACGCGCGTCCTTCCTATAGACTTTAACTGAATTCGATCGAGAGGGAAAGATTTCTCCGCTTTCTCGAGAGAGGATTTAAGTCTTGCTCGTGCTCGTCGTATCTCGATTTCGTTTGTGAAAAAAAAAAAAAGGAGAAAGAAGAAGAAGAAAAAAAAGATATAATCGTACATTGTAACGATTTAAGTTAAGTTAAGAGTTAACGATCGACCCTTTATACCTCGTTTGACCCCAATTTCCGTCCACTCGGGACAATGCGCAACCGTGGAAAGAGAAACGACGGTACAAGGAGTGAATTATCTTCGCGGGGCTCACGTCAACTGATTCGTCGGTCCTATAATCGTTACGTACGAAAAACTGGTTTCCCAGACGGACTCTGACTTTTATCTAACGACTATCTCTCATCTGATAGTTGGTGGCCGCGGACAGCCGAAAAACGGCCATGCATTCCCCTCCTCTCTCTCTCTCTCTCTCTCTCTCTCTCTCTCTTCTTCGTTGCTACGTACTACGTGGTGCAACGAAAGGACCGGCGGAAGTTGCGTCTTTTAACGGGCGTCCAGATAAGGATCCCTTGACACCCCAGCCTCTCGTCTCTTCTCTCGTCTGATTGAGCGTATCACGTAGAGAAGAGAGCTTAACAACGAGTGCATCTCCTTGCCGTTTTAATTTAAAGGCTGGACGAGCTCGTGCGTGTCGTATCTGTAAATAATATCAGTTCTCACACCGGTGAATATATACCTCCTCTCGTTTGCCTCCTCTCTGGTTGATCCGGTGGCGGCGACGGCGGCAGCCAACTCGGATCTCGCTGTAATTTCTTTATGACCTTAAAGCGATACGTTCTGAATGCTAAACGAATACGTACACGCCTCGGTAGCCATGCCGTTTTATCGGGACGAAACGAAACGAAACGAAACGAAACGAAACGAATCCGTTGTTACATTACATGTTTTTCAGGGAATATATTTTTTATTTCTTTGCGTTTAAGCGGCCCACGTACGTGACAGCCACGTTTTACAGTTTACCCCTCTCGGGAATAACATTTCCGCCGCATTACAAATTCCTCTTTGTCGACGGTACGGGCTGACGGAAGTCGATTATCGTGCTGGTTCTCGACCCTGACCCAACGACTCGTACTCCTGAAATCCCTGGACAAATATAGCTTCGAGTCCCACTACTTTCTCTTCGTGTTTGTTGAAAATTGATCTCAAGAAGAAGTCGCGAGGCAAGGCTATAAAAAGATTTCGGTGCCTCCTTTGAATGAAACAACTTCTGCTCGTGTTCGTGTTCGTTATTCGTTCCGTTTTCAAATTATCTCCAAGACGAAACGTCAAATTATCGTGTATCCAAGTATATACACCGACCAAGATATTATACGTTGTTCCATACGTATACTTCGATAATCTCGAAGTCGAGGTGAAACGATAAATCAGAGGTAGAATTAAACGAATGAACGACAACGGAGAGCGATGCCTCGTCTTCCTTGAACTTAATC
Organism: Apis laboriosa; assembly: GCF_014066325.1. Taxonomy (NCBI): domain Eukaryota; kingdom Metazoa; phylum Arthropoda; class Insecta; order Hymenoptera; family Apidae; genus Apis; species Apis laboriosa. The sequence goes on from NW_025221692.1 coordinate 716,494, forward strand.
CACACGTGTTATTCGATGTTGGAAGGCAAAGGGATGACCAAAGGTTGTTTCCTCCCTATGGTTTCTACCATTTCGCGTCTAATATCGGGTACACCTTCGTAAATAGTCCAGAAACACGATCCCTCGATTGTTCCAAGCTAAGTAGCGCGTTAACGCTTCGCGGCATATTTATAGCGAGCCCACGTTTCTTCGGTATAAACGCGTGCAAGTGTCTTCGGCATGATTCCTGTCCACGATTCGTGTTAACGACAACATCCAACCAGCCGATTATGATACATACGCTCGACACTGTGGATATATTCTTCTTTCGATCCACGGTAGTCGAATGGATAAACCTGACTCACGGGCCCTCGTGAGCTCCTCGTAACAGGTGTTGGACGACGATGGCGCGGTGTTTGGCTCGCTTCAACAGGTAAGACCTGCAGTGGCGATGGCTCACAGGCAACGAACCGTTTCGCAGGTGAAGCCCGCAGCTGCGAAATAAGATAGAGAGAGAGGGGAACAGAAGGGGAAAGAAATCGCTTTATTCGACACGCTTGTCCTCCCGTCGACCCGGTTTCGATCAATTGTTCGAAATTTACGCGAATCTTACGTAAATCGATCGTGACGTATTAGAAGGGGGGGGGAAGAATTGCGGTTCGTTGTTATATTAATAGTCGAAGTTGAAGGATCGAGAGATAAATTTTGGATCAAACGAGGATTTTACGAGAAGAAGAAAATTACGAAAGAAGCAATTATGTTAATATGGTAGTTTTATCCTCATATTGGAAAGAGCGAATAATTTCGATCGTATAGTTTCCAAATATGTATCTCGATACATCGTCATAACCAAAGTATCTACAGTGTTTCTTCTTACAAATTACGACGCCCGCGGCCGTAGCATATCTTAATCTTGTCAGTAAACCGGCTTCTCGCTTCATGTTTTCGATTGATGAGTCCTGGCAAACTGTACTAACAATACCTAGCAGCTACATCGTCCGCGCGTCTCGTCGTTTCAAATCGAAGAAAATTCTCTCTCTAGCATAGTGATATATTCAACGATCGAGACAGATTTTCGAAAATCTTTTTCATCGCGTTTTACTAACGATCATGTAAAAAAAAAAATCTAAATCCTTTTCTTCTTTTATCTCTAACCATCGATCATGTAAAATTCTCACGTTTGATAGACGAGTTTTTTTTTTTTTATAAATCTTTGCTGTAACCCAAACAAATTAAACGCAAAATAAAGATCAAATATTGACAAATTCTCGAATTTCTTTTCTTTCCTTTCAAAGCCTCGTCATTTCGATTTCTCTGTCATTAATTCCTCTCGTAAGTATTCGTCGTATAATAATATCCAACCGAGTGGAAGCGTACGAATCACGGAGGAGCGGATTTTTCCGAACGCGTGCTTTCTATCTTGGCTAGGAAAAGGTCAGCGTACCTCGTCGTTTGTTCGCCGGTAGAACACACATCGCGCGTGATGTGTGCGCGACGTAAGTGGAGCCCATGGTCGATGGGTACGTTGGAGGTGCATAAACACATATAGAAGTGGAAATGCCAGGATTGGCAAGAGAGCTGCCGACCGAGTTCGCCGGAGACACGGCTGGCCGCCTGTGGCTTCGCTCTGCCGCTTTTCGCCTCTCCTTCTCTCCTCTTCGTCCCCTCTCCCCCTTCACGATTACCACCTTCCCTTTTTCAGATTCTGCCGTGTCGTATATACACACCACCGTGGCTGCAACCCTCCATGGCTGAGCAGAGGAGTCGGTGGTGTCTTCCACGTTGCAGGTGCACGTCTACAGGGTGTCCTTGAAAAAAGGTGGAAAGCGATGGAAAAAAAAAAAAAAAAGAAACGAAAGGTGAAAGGGATAGCTGTCGGTCGGATGGATAAGCTGTTTCTTTTTTTACGGTCGATGGTCAAGTTGGCGAGAATGGGAAATTTTTAGCTAGTTTTAGCATTTCGAAATTATTTTTCCTTGAAAGCGACGAAGAAAAATGAAACGTAGCGGGGATCGTTGATGGATAAGCCGTTTTATATCGGTGAGTATGATTTTTTTTTTTTTCTTATTTTTAAATTTCGAAATTATTTTGTTCTCGAGAAAGCGGTAGAAAAGATTAATATCGATAGCGGATGAATTCGCTTGTGTCGATCAACGGTAGAGTTGTGAGGATGAGTCTTTCGATTTTTTTTAGTATTTTAGAAATTACTTTTGTGATATTTAATTTGACCAATTTAACTTGATATTATAAAAATGAAATATAGAAATTATGATAGGCAAGAATATTATATAAATATCGATATTTAAAAATTTATAAGCACTATTTATAAATCTGATAAAAATTATCCGTAATTTTATGACTATAAATTCTTAATTGTAACGTGATATTTGTAGAAATTGTTGATCGAAGAGCAAAATAGAAATACAAGAATCTATTGAAACTTCGTTAATGAGTGGAAATTACATATTGGCAGTTAATGCACTAATCATGTGATAAATTCATTGCAAGAGTAGGAACAGGATAAAGATTGGCGCGCTACCTACGCAATTATGAAATTTCTAGCGATCCGTTAGTTACGATGAGCATAAATCAATCCGCGGCAGATGCAACTGCCGTGGCCCGTTATACGAGTCTACCGATCGTTCTACAATATTTTCTAGCATCTGTCACAAAGTAAAATACTGTTCTCTTTGAATCGTCTTCTGTTACTATCTACTTGTCACTATCTAAAAAAATATATATAGAAGCAAATAAACAATTCAATCATCATAACTCGTCAATCATAACTCGTCAATCCCTTACGTTAATATCTCTTTACTAATAATTAAAAATTTTATTATTCTCAAAGATTTTCTCGAATTCATACGAGCTGTATGAACTCTTATTTGCTCGCTATATTTTCTATCGATTTATACGGTTTCAAGTTTAGAATTTTATTAGCAGAAAAATTACTAGAATCAGAAAAAAGAATCTTCGAAAGATTAAAGTGTCTTAAACGACGAGAGATGCTTTTGAGCCACCCGGTGGATGATTTAGCCGAGCTTCCGAGGTTCGTAGGAGCATCGAGTACGAAGGAACGAACGAACGAGGCTCACTCTTGCAGAGTGCCGCTGTTAGCGCATCGCACTATGACTAATTACGAGCTCAACTCACCCCACTGTCGGCCGATACGGCCCTATAAACGTCGCCACCACCGCGAGTCATTGTTCCTTTCCACGTCTCTGCGCCTTGGTTTCTCGGCCTTTTCCCTCCATCCTATCCCCCTTTTTCCCTCTCTTCTCTTTCTTCTTCTGGTATCTCGTCGGGCACCACACGGGGTTACCGAAGCGATAGCTCGTGCCTCGAAACACGGTTTTGTCACGGCGTGCACAGGAACGATTTCCTTTTTTTAACGATCCTCTAGATATCTATTCTTTCGTACGAATATTTCATAACCTGCCAACCAATTTATTATTATTCTTGGAGAACAATTTATTTCTATCTGAAATATTAAATATTAACGATATCTTTTCTTCGCATACCGTTATGAGCATCTGCAATTGTAATTGCATTGATGGTGCATTCTATATTCACCGTTCACCGACGAAATTCAACGGGTAAAGTTAGTAAACGGATTCTTCCTTCGTGGTAATCTATAGCACGGGATCGAGGTGGCGGCGGTTTCTCGCCTTCGTAATTTAGGAGGAAACGATTTACTGTTTCCGGTAATGAGCACCAGCAAACCGTGTCCGCGTACAGTCACGGTTCGCGATGAGGAGAAGGCGGCCGATATTAACAAAAAGCGCGTTTGTTAGAGTATGTATCTCGCGCAACGGTCGCCTAATTTGGATAGTACCGTTACGACCCGCATGTACAACAGCTCGAACGGAATAAAAGTCGAATGGAAGGCTTAATGACACATTGTGCGTAATCGTATAAGCATATCGCTAATTGTTGGTAACGAGATACAACGATTTTCTATTTCGACCGATTAGAATTAGAAAAATGGACTATGGAAGAAAGATATTTCATTTATTTTTTCGTAACAGAGAGGAATAAAATTCTAGATATTTTTTTTTTTTTCTAATGTCTCGAAACGATTGAAGAATGATGGTGACTATGGGCACCTAGCATTGTTTCGTGCGGCACTGTCAGTATCTTTCCACGAATAGACGATTTTACGGCAAGGGGGTCCGGAGTGCGAGCGACACGGAAGGTAGAAGAACATCCTGTGTCGTAGGACCCCTCTTCACGCTCTGCTGACTTTACTTCGTAACGTTGATTTCCTAAGTATTCTTCCTTTCCACGGTGTACTGACTTAAAGCCGTGGAAAGGAGACGGGGCCCTCAGATACCTGAGAATAGAGATGCTCTTAATTAAAGTACTTTGATTGCCGTTCACCGACAAGAGAACGCGGTTTCTCACGTTTCGCCCTTTTTCGACTGTTAATTCGGGAAAGATAAGTTAATGGAAATCTTAAAATGATTAAGACGAGTCTTTTGATTACAATGAAGTGGTTTCTTGCTCTCTTTCCCCATTGTTTATACGTATTTTATGGAAATAAAGTGAAAGTTTTCACCAATGTATTTAATAACAACAATGTAATTAATAAATATATGATATAGAAAGTCTTGTTTTACAGTGATATTTTTTTTTATTATTGAATGTTTTTAAAATAATTCATTTTATTTTCTATGCTTATTTATTTCCTGTAAAAATAACAAAAATATATAAAATATATGAATAACGTATAAAAAAAATAAGGACTTAACTAGTAACGCCATCTTTTTACAAAATGCTCAAACTTATCGTACTACTGTTATCGGCAAAACAAATTTCTTGGTCGTTAAATAGTGGCGCCATCTATATAAGAAAACAATAAAAAAACTTTAATATGAAAAGATATCAAAATATAAAAATTCTTTATATTATATTATATTATATTATGAAAAAATTAATAATATTATAATATGAAAAATCATACACTTTTTATTTAGAAAAAAACTTTCTAATATTATGGAAAACAAATAAGATTTCATTTTTATTTCAAAAATAAATTATATAAAAATATTCGATATATATTTCTGAAATCTCTATTATTATTAAAAATAAATGTTGAGAAAAAGTTTAATACTAAAACTTTATTATTTAGTAAAAAAAAATCAGCTCTTATTGTAATAGATAAATGTGCAAAAGATTAGTATTAATTTATATTTTTTGATTCTATAAATTTTTGAAAAAGTAGACTTTACCGATAAGGTAACTAACAATCAAGAAATTTCTGATCAACGCCATCTCGCGTTTGGATTCACGAAGCTTCGACTCGTTACTAGCATAACATGATAGGCAAGGAGGTATGCGAAGTCATAGACAAGGAACGCAACATTGTGCGAGAAGGACAGAGAACATTTAAAAATACGCCACATGGAAAAATCATTAATTACTCGTTTTTTACTGAAAATTTCTGCACTTTTAAACATGCATCTTGTAGTTAGAACTCCAGATAACTTTCTCATATCAATTTTAATACGAAATTCTCTTTATTTATTTAATTATTAATAATTATTGATAATTAACGCGTCATACGTTCTAATACATTAAAGACGCCATATTGAAAATTCATTAATAACTCGTTTTCTACTGAAAATTTCTGCACTTTTAAGCATGCATCTTGTAGCTAGAACTCCAGGCAACTTTCTCATATCAATTTTAATGTAAAATTCTTCGTCATTAAATATCTATTAGCAATTATTATAAAGAATGTTGCGATCGTAAATATCCCGTCGGTAACCGAATCATAAACAATTAATTTATTTATTTAAATAACAAGAATATTATGAACAAAAATTATATATGAATATAGAGGAGAAAACAAGGTTTCAGATACATATATTCATATTTAGAAATAAATCTTATAATAATATGAAATTAATGAAAAATGCGTTGCATGTCGATAATGTTAATTTACATATGATGCATTAATCATTAATAATTAAATAATTAACAAGAATTTTACATTAAAATTGATATAAGAAGCTTGTCTGAAGTTCTAGCTACAAGATGCATGCTTAAAAGTGCAGAAATTTTCAGTAGAAAACGAGTAATTAATGAATTTTCAATATGGCGTCTTTAATATATTAGAACGTATGACGCGTTAATTATTAATAATTATGAATAATTAAATAAATAAAGAGAATTTCGTATTAAAATTAATATGAGAAAGTTGCCTGGAGTTCTAGCTACAAGATGCATGCTTAAAAGTGCAGAAATTTTCAGTAGAAAACGAGTAATTAATGAATTTTCAATATGGCGTCTTTAATTTATTAGAACGTATGACGCGTTAATTATCAATAATTATTAATAATTAAATAAATAAAGAGAATTTCATATTAAAATTGATATGAGAAAGTTGCCTGGAGTTCTAGCTACAAGATGCATGCTTAAAAGTGCAGAAATTTTCAGTAGAAAACGAGTAATTAATGAATTTTCAATATGGCGTCTTTAATTTATTAGAACGTATGACGCGTTAATTATTAATAATTATTAATAATTAAATAAATAAAGGGAATTTCGTATTAAAATTGATATGAGAAAGTTGCTTGGAGTTCTAGCTACAAGATGCATGCTTAAAAGTGCAGAAATTTTCAGTAGAAAACGAGTAATTAATGAATTTTCAATATGGCGTCTTTAATTTATTAGAACGTATGACGCGTTAATTATCAATAATTATTAATAATTAAATAAATAAAGGAAATTTCGTATTAAAATTGATATGTGGAAGTTGTCTGAAGTTCTAGCTACAAGATGCATGCTTAAAAGTGTAGAAATTTTCAGTAGAAAACGAGTAATTAATGAATTTTCAATATGGCGTCTTTAATTTATTAGAACGTATGACGCGTTAATTATTAATAATTATGAATAATTAAATAAATAAAGGAAATTTCGTATTAAAATTGATATGAGAAAGTTGCTTGGAGTTCTAGCTACAAGATGCATGTTTAAAAGTGCAGAAATTTTTAGTAAAAAACGAGTAATTAATGATTTTTCCATGTGGCATATTTTTAAATGTTCTCTGTCCTTTTCACACAATGTTGCGTTCCTTGTCTATGAGTTCGCATACCTCCTTGCATATTATGTTATGCTAGTAACGAGTCGGAGCTTCGTGAATCCAAACGCGAGATGGCGCCACTGGTACTAAAATTTTCTATTTATTATCTTTTCCTAATTTATCGACAAAATTTAGATATTCCATCAATACATTGTGAGAAAAATAAGAAGTGCAACAATTTTATATTTAGAAATACTTGTTTGTTTTTTTGAAAAGTTTAAGAAATAATGAATGTATGCAAATATTTCGAATTAAAAATTTTTTTTTTAATTGAAAAAGTTAGAGGAAGGAAATTTTTTGGTAAAAGGTAAAGAAAATAAAATTCATGAATACGTAAGAAAAAAATATATATATTCAAAATATAAATATACAAAATACAATTACAACAAAATAAAAATATGTATAAAATATATTAAAACATATAAAATATGATATTATATATATAAAAAATATGCAATAGAAATATACAAATATTCTTATACTAAAAATTATAGGGATTTAAATTCGATTTTACTTATTATACCTATAAATTTAATTTATCGGTAAAATATATTTCGTCGACAATTAGAATGGAATTTATAAAAGAAATATACTAAATATAAACTTAAAAATTATTTAAGTAGGAATATATGAGGAATATAAAAATGAATAATAAAGAAAACAAAAATTTGCTTATATATATATGTATATATTTTTAATATTTATATTTATAATATTTTTAATATTTATGTATGTATATTTATTTTTATACATGATAAAGTATATATAAATATATATAGATGTAATACATAATTTATAAAAAATTTATATACAATATATTATATATATATTTCTTTTTTTATTATTTGTTCTTGATATGTGATTATAGACAAATTACGGCAAATTAGTGTCTAAAAAATATATCTATTCTATTCTAACAAAAGAGTATAATATATAACCTAAATGTAATTATATCATTAATTTTGATAAATATTTCTCGAAAGCAAATTAAATTTAACCAAAAGCAATAGTTATCGATTGAACATTGTAACATGTTATAATATGATGATAATCAGAAGCAACTTCACGATGGTGTGCTGTTCAAGAAATGGCGGATTGTTTTTGCACGGGGGAGTTATAAAAATTTGAGCGTGAGACATGTGGGTGTTGTGACGATTCACGAGCAAGTAGTCAATTAAACACTTCTGTCGGCATGAGTGACCGTTTTTGGGAACCTTTAGCCGAAGTGTACATCGCAAAACAAGCAGAGTCTTCTGACTCTGATAATTACATTTATTGTCTTTGCAGCAGAGTATTTATTCGGTAAATACACTTTCAAAAATATGAGTCACTTATTTGATCAAATATCGCAATTTCATTTCTATATTCTATAGCCGTAGCATATTTATTATTTCTTGGAAAATTGAAGGTAGTACTTGCTTATCGATCAGTGGTGTGACACATGACCTAACCTTGACACCCACTCAAATACGAGCTAGGTCATAATATATTTTTTGAAAATTTTATTCAATTTTTTCTTTATTCAACATCTGTTAACAACATGGTAATATTATTTTTCTAACAAATATATTTACAAGGAATTTTTCAACTTCTGAATACTTGTTTTTTTTATTTATGAAATAAGTGTAATCAAAAATAAACAATTTATATCACATGAAATGATCATATAATATTTTTATATTAATTGAATTTTTTTTATTTTTTATAAGATAAATATAATATAAGAATAATATAATATGTATGTTTCTATTAAACGAATTTTATTTTATTTTTAGAAATCCAGAAGTTTATACAGTCCTTGCTCTAGAGGATGGTAGTGAAGATGAAGATGTTGAAGGTGATTGTGTTGAAGAAATGTTAGACCTTCATAAAAGGTCTATAATAGAAACACAATCTATTGAAAAACATGATGTAAGAATTATTTTTATGCTTTATTTTATTTATAATAAGTTATTTTCAGTTAGTCCAGTGTAATTTGATATATGTATCAAATTTTGTATCGAATAATATTTGAACGAAAGCATATTTTTTTCTTCCTTAAAATTAGGAAGAACCAGTGAGCTGTTACTGCAGTGCATCACACACAGACAACAATTATTCCACAGATGAACATGACTCTGTTCGTGATTCGGCTCATCGTCCTACTGCACATTCCCTCACGCAAAAACTGGGTTTGCATCAATCAGATTCAGGTGCAGACCTATCTGAATATCATGATCAACATGAAGCTAAAAGCATACAAAACTTATTGGCATCATATGGAAAGACTTTTCAAACTACAGAGACTGAACTGGAAGATGAATTTGATAAAGTGAATATACTTGTACAGCACCAAGAAGATAAAGACTTAAAATTTGAATCTAAAATAATAAACATTCACTCATCAGATCATCTTACAAATAGTATCGAAGTTTTAAGTTATGATCCATCCATTTGTAATGAAAATGAATTTCATGTAGAAAATCCATTATGTAATTTAGAAGACAAAGATTTTGAGATACATAATATATTTAAAAATGTTTCTTTGAATGATGGTACATCACAATCTTATAAAGAAGATGTTACACTTAAATATAAGTGTGATCATAAATCTCGTGATTATCCATATTATTCTATGTACTCTAAAACTAAGAGTATAATGGATATTGCATGGGAAAAATATTGGTCTGAAAATGGTGAACGCATAATTTGGACAACTTGGATTAGAAAATATGCAGATTATATAAATCCAGAATATTTACAACAAAATGTACATTTAATAAGTGACGAAAAATTAGAAATGAAAGAAGCTATTGAAAAATTTTCAGAACAAAATACATGTTTTCCTAGTCAAGCACATAGAAATTGTGAACTTGATCGCTCAAATTTTGAAGGAATATTTAGTAAAACTAATAATATTGAAGACAATGAAATAAAAGCAAAAGATGCATATAGTATTAATTTTTCCTTCGATGATGTAAGTAAACAAGAAGTAAGTGATAAAGATGCAGAAGATAATAGGAAAAAATTAACAAATTTCGAAACATCACCAGAAACTGGAGATGGTTGGAATCCATTAAGTCCATTTAGTATGGAAGAAAGTTATAACCAACAATCTAATGCAGAAGATGAAAGACTTTTAACAAGATGTGATTCTATTAATGAGTCAATAGCAAAGACAAATGCAACATCAGATTCTATGACAAACGTTACAAAAATGACTCTTACTAGTTCTAGTTGTGACTCCATTTCTACAAATTCATCTAGTCTCATCAGTTCTGTAACAAGTTCCATTGAAAGCAATATAACAAATACGAGTTCTGATCAAGAATATGCTCCAGAAGATACTGATAAGTATTGGCAACATTTATGGAAAGAAAATTTTCAAATAGAGTATCAAAATCATTATAAATTATTTATAGAAAAATACAAAAAGGAACAATCTGAGATTATGAATGATCAAAATTATAATCAGGAACATAATGATGTAGATATGAAAGAACAAGAAAGTGATGAAAGTATAGACCAAGATTTTACACAAAAAGAAATAGATATTTCTAATAAAATTAATATTTCTGAAAGTAAAAATGCATCTAATAAAAATTTTTCTTATGCTAAAAAAGAAAAAACAAAAAAGAAACGATTAATTATGGAATCAGTAGGAATGCTTATTCAAAATTTAATAGTTAAATCAATAGAAAATGAACCTAATGCAGATAAAAATGAAAAAATTAATGAAATGGAATGTTCACAAGAAGTTGAACAGGAAATTGATCAAACTTTAGTTATACAGAATGAAAATAGCACAATTATTTCTAATGATAACAATAGTATTAAAAAAAAATATCCTAATGGAGGAGATGGAGATGATCCTAATGAAGATAAACCTATAATATTAAAACGAAGGTATAATATATATATATATATATATCTCGCGTTATAATAATTGTTTTTAATTTTTCAATATAAAAATATTAATGTAATATTTATGAGCATTTTTTTTTTAGTCATGAAGCTGAATATGAGGAGACAGGAGAAGGTTTAGAATCGGTAAAAAAAGCATTTTCATTGATGGGATATACTTTCAACGAAAATTATGAGCAATCAAATTTCCAAGGAGAAGTAGTATATAGAAAAAAAAATATTAGGTTACAAAATAGACAATTAAAAATGAAATATTATAGATCCAAGCCAGCAAATAAGCATATATACTTTGATGATAATGGAGTGGAAATTACTAACACTATAGACAAAGTAAATAAAATTTTTCATAAAGCAAAAATATATATAAATAGATTTTATTTATTTTGTTTTGTTTTCCAGGTGAAACATTATTTATCATATTGTCCTGTTTTGCCATCAGCAATAACAGAATCACAATCCTCTGAAAAAGGTTCCTACACAGCACAATTTACATCAAGTTCTGATGATGAATGTGATCGTAGTCTTAAGAAAAAATTGCAAACAAAACGATTTATATTTAGTAAACCAAGCACAAGTTCAATAGATTCAGGAGCAGATAAAAAACAATTTGATGATGTTCATGATACATTAAACATATTTGATAATCAGAATGATGTTTTTCAAAATATCAAAAATGATAATATATACTTTGATCAAGATGAAACAAGTGATTCTACAAAGTGTGTATCAGAAGATCATTTTCCTGAACAAGATAATGAAAACTTTGATGCATTAAATATCGATATGGATATAGATGAAAATCATAGTAACAACGAAATACAAAATATGAAATTATCAGATGAAGATAGTATAAAAAAAACCCTAAAGAAGAAACGAAAGAAACAATCTAAAAGAAATATAAGCCTTCCAATAGAAATAGATAATGATAAAACTTTAATAAAATATTGGTTAAAAAGATATCGTCTATTTAGCAAATTTGATCAAGGCATTAAATTGGATCGTGGTATGTTCTTTAATATTACATATATGAAAATTTATTTTAAATTTATGTTAAGATATATTTATTAATTTTATTAGTTAAGTTAATTTTATTAATAATTTTTTAATTTTTATAATAAAATATTTGTTTATAGAAAGTTGGTTTTCCGTAACACCAGAAAAAATTGCCGAGCATATAGCCGAAAGATGCAAATGCGATACCATAATTGATGCATTCTGCGGTGCAGGAGGAAATGCTATACAATTTGCTTTCACATGTGAAAGAGGTATGTTCATTTATATATAAATAATTAATACATAAATTCATAATATTTTTTTTTTTCACAGTATTAGCGATAGATATAGATCCAGTTAAAATCGAACTCGCTCGAAATAATGCTCGAATTTATGGTGTTGATGACAGAATAGAATTTATTGTTGGAGATTTCTTTACACTTGCATCAAAGTTAATCGCAGATGTTGTATTTCTAAGTCCACCATGGGGAGGACCAGGATATGCTAAGAATGAAACTTTTGATCTCAATAATATTATGCATCCCATTGGTGGAGAAAATTTATTTAATATAGCAAGAAAAATCACAGATCATGTGGCCTACTTTCTACCTAGAAATGTAGATACTATGCAGGTAAATTTTTGTAATTTCATAAAATTCAAAAAATTTCGATATTCTATATTATTTTATAATATATTCTACAATAATTGCTTTGTTTTTTATACACATATACAAATTTACAGCTTGCCATGTTAGCCGGAGTAGGTGGTGGTGTAGAAGTGGAGCAGAACTTTCTGGACAAAAAGTTAATAGCTTTAACGGCATATTATGGCGAACTGCCCAGGGATTGTTAGTTGTGATATGATGTGTAATTTACGAGAAGATCCGTAACAGCTGCTTAAAAAAAGGAACTTCTCACATTTTATGGATAATTAGCTGTAAATAATAACTCGTATCAATTTGCTTAGGCTATTCTGAAAAGCAGTATTTTTTATTTCATTTCACATTTTTTTTTACAAAATGCATATAAAACGCCGTTATATACTATAATTTACTTAGCTATTTTTTAAACTTTCTATTGGATTTTTAAAAAATATGTTTATATGACACATTAGTTACCATTTTCACAAATCTCGCACTTAAGCAAATTGATACCCAAATTTCAATTTGTGAGACATATTTGTGAAATCCAATAATTAATATGTAAAATCTTTTAAAAAAATCATAAATTCAATCTTCCATAGCAATAAGTATTATTTTTACCTGATGATTAATTAAGTCAAAAAGACTAGAGAATTTTTCTTTAGTCCATCATGTAAAATATTATTTTAATCATATTGTAAACTATACGAAACATTGTAATTTACATTTTATATAACGGTTTCCAGATTATTATTTTACAATTTTTATGTACACTTCTACTAATTTCCTATTAATTATCAATAAATACATTCAAAATCTTAAATGTGTTTTAATATATAATAAATTATACTCATAATAAAATTTAAAATAAAAAATCTCAAAATTAGTTTTTTTCAACTATAAAAACTTATTTTAGAGCAAAATAAAGCTTTTTTTGAACAAATATGAACATAGAATCATCAATTGCGATTAATTGATTGAAAATATACATGCTTCCGTTTCTTTAAAATAATGTACAAAATTTAATTTTTTTAAACAAAACATTCGAATTATTAAGTTTGTTTTTGCAGATATAATATACAATTCCAAAAATAGTATCACAATTATGATTTAAAAAATTAATACATTAATTCTAGCATTTCTTTAAGAAAGAACAAGTTGATTCTCATACCTTCTAAGTAACGCGTGACTAGCATTTCTTCAATTATTTTTGAAGTATAAATTTCTGGTTTGTTTTAAATGTATAGAAACATTTTTCTTAATATAGTCTATATTTTCATGTATCAACATTAATTGTTGTTGCACCCGATTCTTCAGGTTCTGCAGGAATAGTTATACCACCAGTATCTATACTTTCTTCTTCCTCCCTTGGAATTTTTAAAAAACAATGCATTGTTTCTTCATCTTCTTGTTCAATTGTTGAATTATTTTTAGTTTCATTTTCTCTTGTTGGCAGTGAACCTTCAAGATGTTTTGATGGTATTTGTATTGTAATTGTTTGTGATGTACCATCTGCAGATGTTGAGGAAGACATTAAGTTTGCTTCTAAAGTATCTCCCACTTTTGAAAAGGCACCTAAGCAACTATAAATTAATTGTGCCGCAGCGATATTACCAGGAAAAACTTCAACATTTTCGCTATCTAAAAAAAGTTATACAGTTTTATAATGATATTTACATATGATTTTAATAAAAAAACGGAATTTACCTTTCTTTTGCATATTTGCTTTGATTAATCCTTTTTCGTGATCTCTTACATGTTGTATATAACTTTGATTTTTAACAGTTTTAAAAGGACAAAGATCACATGTAAATAAACCAGACAATAAAGGATGTCTAGATTTTAAATGATTTTTATAACTACTACTTTGTATTGCAGTATAAGAACAATGAGGACATTTATAAGGTCTAAAACCTGTATGTTGCATAATATGACGTCGCAACGTATTGTGATCTCCAGTTTTGTATTCACAAAGTTCACAACTAAATGGTTTATCGCCAGTATGTTGCCGTAAATGCATTTGCAACATTGCTTTCCTAGCACTAGAATGCCCACAAACATTACAAACATAAGGTCGTAGTTTTGAATGTACTGCTTGAATATGACTTTTTAAACATTTGGAATTTGCATAAGTTTTTCCACACATATCACATTTTTTCGATGTGTACCACCGAGTTACTTCCAATGTTTTACGATCCAAATGCATAACTCTATGATTACGCAATTGACTGGCTTGTTTAAAACATTTACCACATTCCGAACATTCATACTCACGAGTCTCACTATGGACACGCATGTGAGTTAAAAGTTTCACCATTGTAGCACTTTTATATGCTTTACATATTTTACAAGTAAATAAACCTATATCTAAAAAAAAAATATTTAGTAATAAATATATTTTAATGCATTATTATTCAAATATTGATATAAGATATTTACCAATTTGATGTTTTTTCCATAAATGTAAACTGCATTGTCTCCACTTGGTAAATTTCATATCACGGCAAACGGTACATTTAAATGCTGTTCCATTTTGTGATTCTGTATGACAAAGTGCATGTTGTTGCATTGTTTCTTCTGTAGAAAATTTATATGGACATCCTCGATATGAACACCTAATAAAATTTATGAATAAGTAAGTAAAATATATATGCTTTTAAAATTCTTATAATAAAGATATACATACTTTATATTTCTTTCCATTAATTCAATCATTTTTTTATTGAGCATATATTCAGAATTTAAAGGTTTTTGAATCTTAACTTGACGTTTTATATCATTATTTTCAACACTCTGTCCTATACACTCTAATAATCCAGAATCTTTTGAATCATCTGTTATATTTTCTTTACCACCTTTATTGGCACCTGTGTCTGTTAATTGATGATCCTGAAATAACAAATATTATTATAATTATTTTTATTTATATTTTTGTTTTCTATTATATATAAGAAAATTTAAAAAAAATTTTAAATAATTACATTTATCATATGCTCTTTACAATCTTCAATAGAAGGAAAGCAATTAGAACATTCTCCACACATATATAATAATTTTACTTCATCAATATTTTTAGATTCTTCTTTTACCTGTAAAATTTATATTATTGTAATATCAATATAAATGTTACAAATGAAAAATTAATTTTAAAACTCACTTCTATATCCATTTTAGGATTTACATGTGTTTTTTGAAAGTGATGTAATAATTGTGTTTTGTCTTGAGTAGTATAAGTACAGATTTTACATTTGAATGCTGTTACAACTTCTACAAAATCATTAGCATTTACATTATGTTTTTCCATAATCAAATTCTTTTCATTCTGTCCCACGATAATTTCATATTGTTCTTGAGAATGTTCATCAATATTTTCAATTACTAATCCTTCATTAGTAATAAACTGTGATTCACAATTAACATCTTCTTTAGCCAATAACACTGTTTTATTTTGAGATTCATTTTCATCTATTATTTGATTAAAATCTAATTCTTGTAATTCTCCATTTTGAAATGCGTAAACCTGACCATCTAAGCAAATTAAAGAAATTGATTCATCCTCTTTTGCTACTTGTGATTCATCTATAATATTTATTGTACTTTGTTCTTGATTAATTGATGCAGTTTTTGTTATATCTATAGCTGGATCTGATATAGTTTGTAAAATATATCTAGTGCCATTTATTTCATAACTTAGATATGAAGAATCTTCAATACTTCTTTCATTCATGGTGATTATATTTAATTAAATCATATCGTAAAAGTACTTGATATTTAAATTAGTAGTAACATTTTGCCTATAATACAAATATAAATATTAATATTTGCAGATAAAAAGTTAAATATTTATTTTTAATTTTTTTAATTGTAAAAAGTTCTTAAATATAATTTATAAATAAAAATTTAAAATTATAGGATAATAATATATTTATATTTGAATAAATAAAGATATTAAAAAGTAAAGATATTATATTAGAGGTTATATATAAAGAATAGTATAGTAGTAAAGATATAAAAAGGTTATTTTAAAATTAATTGTTTACTTGGATTATATATTACCTTTATTACAGATATTTTATAAACTATAATAAACGTAGATATTTTATATTTAAAATATGTACAAAATAAATACATTATTTATAATAATATTTTAAAGTGCCGATGTTTATATAAATTAGTGAAGAGGTTATCTTAAGGTCGATTTGTAACATGACTTAAAAATTTAATTTTTCTTACAACAATTGAAGTCAATTTATTATATTTCTTAGATTTAAAATAAAAACTTTTATAAATTGACATTTCTTCGTAATTAAGTATATTCACAGCTGTTCAAATTCGAAAATCACGTTATACAAAAGTAACTCGCGCGTTCTACAAGTCTGGTTGGAAATTTCAAATAGGACTTTAATTTTACCTTAAATGGAAATAATTAATATATATATATATAAGTAAAAAGTATTACTTACGAGCAGAGAATTTAAGTCAAGTGATGAACAAGAATACTGAAAAAATGACATAAACGTCAAATTTTAATACATTATCCATGAGACCCGTGATATTCCACCATCTTGTATCACGTGATACCGCGGAATTTAGCATAATTTAGTAAATTTACGAGGGATATCTGGTATTTCATTCAATAACGATTTAAATATCTTTTCTTTTTTATTTGTATTTTATTGCACTTTATAAAATAAAAATACTTTTGGGATATTCCATAATGAATTATATCTTATTTAACAACTGAATTATTATTATTTTATTGTTAGTATCAACAACTGGACAAAAATTCTATGTAAGTTATATCTGTATATGTATATATATATATATGTATATATGTAATTGTATATTGATATTTACATAATTGTAATAAAAAATAAATAACAATTTCAACATAAAAATATTTAGTTCATAATTATAATAATAAAAACCAACTTACATTTTATTGTTCTCTCATTAGATGCATATTAGGGGTTCTTTCAGCATTTTGTCTAGCAATTTCAGGAAAGAATTGTGAATTATATTTTTGTTTAATAGTAGATTTAGGGGGAGTTTTTGGAGTTACTGTTGGAACTGGATCTCCTCTTAATTTAGCCAATAAAGCTTCTGTTCTTAATTTTTCACTCTGTTCTCTTAACAATCTTTCTTCTCTCAATTTTTGTATATCTATATTTGGTTTTTCTGCTGTTTGTTTTTCTTTATTTCTATATTTTTCTTTCTTATGTTTTTTAGATTTTTTATGTTTGTGTTTTTTTAAATATGTTTTATGATCTGAATCATATTCATCTAGATTATCATTTTTTCTTTTAACAGATTCTGATTTAATTTTTGAAGATTTTTCTATAGAAGTACTTCCCATAATGTTCAAATATTTTTGGATATCATGAATAGGATCATCCAATAATTTTTTTTTAATTTGTACTTCTACATCTTTCTCAGTGTCTTTTAATCTTTTAGGTAATTCTTCATACCAACATTTTTTACCTGTTGCTTCATTAGTATCTTGTCCAAGATATGTAAGATAACCAATTTGTTTTTCATATTTTTCTTTCTCTTCTTTTTTCTCTCTTTCATGTTCAACATTAGGTTTATTATAATCAAGTTTTCCTTCTTCTAATTCAGCAAAAAAATTAACATGATTCCATTTTGAAGAAGAGGCATTTGTTGTACTTTTTATTGCTTCTGTTCGTCCATCATATTTTGATCTAGCTTTTTCTCTCAAAAGATTAATTCTAGCTTCAGCTTCCTAATAGAAAGTTGACAAATCCCATGATTACATAATCAATTAATAATTAATTAATGATTAATAATAATTTTCTTTGTCCTCATTTATACTTACTGCTTTTTCAACTCGTTCTTGTTTAATTTTTTCTTCTTCTGCAGCTTTTGCTTCATCCCGCCGTACGCGAGCAATATTTTCCTTAGTACGTACATGCCATCTAAAAAAAATAATATGTATAATTTTGATGAAATATATAAAATATTAATATTATTAGATATGAATTACTTTTAATTATACCTTTTCTTCGGTAAAATATTCATTTTCAATTAAATATAATTGCTTACAATAAGAAGTATAAATTTCTTATTGTAAACTTTATAACTTTATTTTTTTAATTTTATTAATAAATCTTTTGATTAAATCGTATAATATATACGTAAAATTAGATAAATAATTTAAAATCTATAATACAAAATATTTCGAAAGTTATAAGCGATTTGACAAGTTTAGGTTATTTTCCTATAGTAACAGCCATTTCTAATACAATAGATCGCATGAAACTAAAGCGTCGTGTTTTTTTGTAAGAGTTTAAAGGAGATCAAAATTTCTTCTTTCAATATTATTTTTTAAACATGTAAGTACAAGTTTATATGAAATTTTTTGTTATGAATAACAAATAATTTCATAAATTAAATAAAACTTAAATTATAGGTTTTTATAATATTTTCAATATTTATACATAAACTTAACCTTAAGATTAAATATCATATTTATTAAATTTTTTTGTTATTTTTAAGTTTAATCAGATTGTTATTTTTTTTGTTCTCATTTAAATTATTAACTAATTCTTTTGAAATATTATATATTATAATTATTTTTTATTATCATATTATTATATTAAATTTTTAGATATTTCTAACATGTACATTGTGTAATATTTTTCGTAGAAATTAAAGAAAAATACAACACAATGGCAGCTACAATGCCAATAAATCCAAAACCATTTTTAAATGGTTTAACAGGTAAACCTGTTATGGTAAAATTAAAATGGGGTCACGAATATAAAGGCTATCTTGTTTCTGTCGATGGATATATGAACTTACAATTAGCTAATACAGAGGAACATATAGATGGAAATTGTACTGGCAATCTTGGTGAAGTTTTAATCAGATGTAATAATGTAATGTATATAAGAGGTGTAGAAGAAGAAGATGAAGAAGGAGAAATGAAGGATTAGATTTTATATTGTTTATACATTAATTTAAAATGTTTATTTTTAAGTAAGATTAATTGTCTAAAAAATAATAAAATTATGTTTTTTAAATACATGTAAATTTATTTATCAATAATTATAACATTTAATTTATACAAAGTCTATAAAAACAATTATTTCATTTAGATATCATTTTTTTTTATTATGTTTAATTACCTTTTGGAACATTTGTTATGATAGGTTTTGGTCTTGATTTAAAAATTAATTTTTTTTTTACGATTGCTGTAACAATATATTCCGTTTTTTTCTCAGAAGTACCAGTATTATCAATTATTTCATTACTTTTTTTAGTTAAAACTGCAAATGGTTTTGGAAGTTCCATTTCTTTTCCATGTAATACATGAATCCCAATTATAAGTATAGGCGTACCAGATTTTGAAAAATGCAAATCTCCGATATATTTATTTGTGATATCCACAGATTGAAATTTTAAATCACCTTGTAATTCAATAATAGCCCATTCTTCAATTTCTCCATCTCTATAAAATAATAAAAACTCATTATTTGTATCTAATATTAAAATTGATTAATATTTTTTAATAATAAATAATACTTTTTTATTGGTATGATCATATTAAGTTTTGGCGGTAAGGAGAACTTACACACATGTAACATGTATGTAATGCATAAATGTATAAAGTTACTAGATATTAGATAAAAGCTTAAGTCAAGTTTACAACAAAAATGAATGAATGAACTAACTATACTTTGTAACAATTACTATTTATTGTCAGAGAATTAGGTTTAAATTTTAAGGTTTAAAAATATTCTTAAGATTATAAAAAGCATTACATAAATAATTTTATAAACAAGAACGTTACAAAATGAAATAAGAAGAATGAATTATTATTTTTCTTTTATATAATAAATTAGTTAATTATAATAATATCACATATTTTATATACTTACATATATTTTTACATATCTTACGCTGTAAAAATGTACATGCTGAAATATGTATATAAGACTAAAATTCTAATTTTAATTTAGTTTTATTTCATATATATCATGTCTGAAAAGGGCAATTTATCTATTGCATAATTATTTGATAATTAAACTTTCAGTTGATTATCAAAAATTAAATTCTTACAAACTTTTTTTAAAAAAGATGTTATGCGCAAAGTAGGAAAATAATTTAATAATTTTGATTATGCAATGGTAATAAAATAGATAATAACATTCTCAACATATATATTTTATATAATTTTACTTGCATGTCAAATAATACATAAATTCAAAAATGTCTTTCAAAACATTATATTCTTTTAAAAAGATATTCATATGACAATGCAAGTTCATAATTGCAAACATAATATATAGCTATATGTATAGCTGTTTACAATTGGAATAATATTCATGCAAGAATGTTTTATTTGCATATATATCTATGTGCATTTTGTATATTTACTGCAATGTAGAAAGCATATATAGTATATTTTCATTCAAATATGAAAACAATATAATGGGGTTGTTGTTTTGGTCCTGTGCTTGTACATATAAAAGTGCAGAGGAACAATCCTTTGTTTTTAAAATGGATACCCCATTCTTTTCTAGTATTTTTTATGTTTTTGTGATGTATTACCTTATGTGAGAAAGTGTCATACATTTATTACACATTCTCTTTGTCCGTAACATGTACATCTGCATATGTATATGTAAGAATGTTGCACATTATTAGCAATAAAAACTTACATATGCATGTGTAAGGATGTATATATCTACCAAGTATTGTCCCAACAGGACTTATATGTCATTTTATTACTATAAACATTTGATCTAAATATATTATTATACGACATAGATGTTAGAGGAATTGATTTTAAAATATCAGCAATTGATTGTCATTTAGGATATTACATAGGACCTTCTATCATACTAATTTTCATTGTACAGTAATAAATGCTGCGTCCCAAACACAAAAGTGCCAGGAGAAATGCACCTGAAAATAAAATTAAAAAGAAGCTAAATAAATAATTTATTACTTTAATAATATTTAATAATATTTAAAAATATATTTCCATATATTTGAGATATTCTATATTATATATTTATTTGATTATTTATTTATATTAATTGAAATTAAAAAGATTTTCTTACACTTACCAACATAAGCAACATAAATTCCACCACTAGTTTTCACATATGTATGTGTTCCAACCTGAAAATAAAAAAAATACTAATTATAATTTGTTTTA
This sequence comes from Apis laboriosa, assembly GCF_014066325.1. NCBI lineage: Eukaryota > Metazoa > Arthropoda > Insecta > Hymenoptera > Apidae > Apis > Apis laboriosa. The sequence goes on from NW_025221692.1 coordinate 738,284, forward strand.
AAACGTATATAAATTATTTTAAATAATTATTATATAATTTTATAAATATAAAATGATATAAAAATATATACTTACAGTCACAGCTATTGCAATTACTAAGGCTATTATTCCAACAATAATGAATGCAATACCTCGACCCCTAGCAAAATCTGGTCCAACAGAAGATATTTTTCGGCAATGTGGACATCGAGCCAAAGCATTATTCAAGGTATTAAACTAAGAAATGTAATAACATATATATTAATTGTAATGAAATTATATCAAAATATATAATTTTTTATTTAATTTCTTACCAAAAATGTATCATGACAGTGAGCACAGCACACCCTACACATTCCAGGCATAGACAAAACAGGTGGTGTAATTGGACTTGGAGCAAGATTAATAATACGTTTACAGTTTGGCCTTGGACAAGCAATACGTTGTGAAGAACTCTTACATATTAATAAACAATTACATGGACAACGAACATATTTCTTTCCAGGTGGTGCATTTCTTATGGGCTAAAAAATATTTATTATTTTTAATTTTAATATGAAGTTTTGCAGTGAATTAAATTATTTTGAGAACGTACTGTAGCTTCATTGCATTGACAACATTTGACAACATGTTGATCTCTTTTACCAGAAATATCTATCATAGCCTGACAAACTCTGCAAGTAACCATAGGCATTCCACATTGATTGCCTGATTCATATGGAGGTGGTACTTCATCAGGACCTATTGCAGATACTGTACTGACTGTTGATTCAGCTTCATCTACAGTAGAATATAATAGGTAACAATAAGCAATCGGATTAAATAAACTTAATTCTTTCGTGAACAAGATTATGTATTATTTACCTACGAAATCGCTGGCATGTGAACTATAAGTGACATTTTCGTTTTTTAATAATGGTTGTCGTTCACCCTTCTTCCCGTCTCCCATGTCGATCTATTAATTTACCCTTTAATGACAACAATTTATTTAAAGTATTGTTTGACAGTACTCCCGGTGCTTCGATGACAAGGATGACAAAATAAAAATTTTTCTAAAATCTTCCCTGGTTCTGCCTGCTTATAGAGTAGAAACTATCTGTTGGAATATATATATACTGTATTATTATATTATAGATCTTTAACGGATTAGTTTAGGAATTCTACAGCCACCTCAGCATTTTCATACGTTGGCTACCCTGTTACTCAATAGTAGTGACGTCTCGTGATAGTACTTAGAGGTTATTTTTCCTTTTTTTTTTGCTTTTCTAACGACAACAAAACTGTTATTAATAAGTGTAGTGATATTGTAAAAATCAAGAATTTTTCAAAGTACTAACGCGATATATTTACAAAACATAAAACCATTCTTATTGTCTATTATTTCGACATATTTTTAATACAATTTGATCAGTTTCACTTCTTAAAACACACTTTTTTCTATACTAGAGTTAACGTATCGCATTGTTGAAACGGAAATATTTGATCATCGAAAATATATTATCTATATATAAACTATATGTAGATTTATCCGAATGATATTTTCATAATATCTCTAATAAAATATTGCTTTATTTTTGATATATTTTATCTTGTGTATGTGCGTGTATGTTTGTAAACAAGATATATGGAGAGAATAACACATTTATGGAATGTGAATCAATTTATTACAAAATTAAATTGTTCACAAAGTAGAAATTTGCAAACGTTTTATATGTAAGTTATACTTTATTTATTAATTTATTTTAAGAGAATAAATTAAGTTAAATGTGAATATAAGTTGAATTTATATGATATTATATTACATATAGAGAAAAATGTAAAAGATTTAGTCATGGAATACATTTGTCATCTCAAAATTTTGGTCCCTCGGTAATGTGTATATATTGTGGATCACTTTGGAATACAATGAATTATACTATTCGAATATCACGAGGTAAACCACTTTCAAAATCCATTAAAAAAATTATACATTCTATGAATAATAGTGAAAAAAGAATATCCAAAGTTCAGAGAACTTTAGTGAAAAAATGTTTAAAAAATAAAATGAATAAATTAATACTTAAATGTTCAGTTTGTTTAAAAAATACTAAAATATCTCTTAATAAACCTCAAAAAGAAAAAATACAAAAAATTACTTTAGAAAATATTCAAAGTTCAAAAAAGAAGAAAAAGAAGAGAATCAAGGATAAGACTGCTGGTTTAAATATTTCTGGAATTTCAAGCTTAGATGTTACAAAAGATGTTGCAAAAGATGTTACAAAAGAATTAAAAGAAAAAAACAAAGAAAAAATGGAAAGCATTAAAAATTTGACCACACCAAATCAAAAGTTAAAAAAATTAAATATAAAAAAATTAAAAGATATTATGAATGAACATGCAACATCTCGAAAAAGGAGAAGTTTACATAGTTTTTTAACAGAACTTTGTTGAAAATAATTTATTGTTAAAGTATCTTATAAAATGTTCTATAAACACAAAATCTTTTATTACATAAAAAAACATTTATCACGCTCCATTTATATATATATATATATATATATATATATATATATATATATAAAGAAAGTAAAGAAACTAGAAGAATTGATATTTAAATTTCAAATCCTATTTTTTTAAAATACTTATTATATTTTACATTAAATACTAAATAATTTTCAATCTTTGTTTACTTTAATTGTAAATTGTTCTCTACATCGCTGTCCATACGATAAAATAAATACACTATACATGATGCATAAAAAGCGTGAGTTACGTAAAATCGCACATTAATTATTCCCCTTCTATCACTCCAATGGAATTTCCTTGCGCACGATCTGCAAAACATCCAAATGTTAAACATAATAAATATAATATTTTTAATGGTATTAAAAACTAATATTCATTCCAATATAGAATTAAAAAAAGGAAAAAAAATAAAATTCATATCCACAATTTCAGATTTCTTTTTTTTTCGATACACCGCATTTTTTGGCTGCGAAAGTCATGTGTGAAGATCTACTTTCGTGCATTTCTTGTTAATTCGGTCAGTGTGTCGGGGCAGGAGTGCAGGAGAGGAATTGTTAGTCACCTGAATGCACGCCTCGAGATAATCCCGCTCGGACATTTCCTGGTCCTTCGCAGGGGGAACTTTTCCCCGACGGCGCAGCTCTTGCTTGGCATCGTTCAAGTCAAAGATCGCCACGGGATCCAGCTTGCCCTTCAGTACCAGACCCGCCAAGTACTCTATGTAGTGCTGCCTGCGGGGAAAAGTACCCAGAATTTAGTCGTGCCATGCACGCTGCTTCTTCATTTACCTCGATCAAGTCTCTCTTGTAATGTTCCGGATCACGACCGTACCAATTCGGGGGTAACTTGATCCCCGCACGTTTCACGCATGTCTCAAGATCATCTATGTTTAGTAACGGAAGCGGTTCCAGTTGAATCATCCGGATTTTTCGAACTAGGTATTCGATATAGTGGTTCCTAAATATTCGAAGGATACGTTAAAAAGCAACTAACTATTCGGTATTCTCAAGATGAAATATTTATTATTTTGTTATTTTTATAATATATCTTTTTATTTTTTTTTTTATAAATTTTTAATTTTCTTTTGTTCAGAGTTTAACAATAATAACAGATTAATAAAAGATAATAAAAGATTTTTGTAATTAATAAAAGGGGAAATTAATGGCATTGAAGAATTGAAGCTCAAACGAATTAATTTCTAATATTAGCACTAGTCTATGATGAATAACTTACATTATTTATTTTTCATTTATTCCAGACAAACATTATAACGATGAACAATATATTGATTCTTCTGCTATGAATTTTTTAATGCAGAATCATAATGCAATACCCATAGGATTTCAACGATATTTAATTATAAAAATGATAATTGTAATAATGGAGAATACATGCAAAAGGGAACAAACAAATTACCTGCACAAACCAGCGTGTCCCTCGACAACATCTGAATTGCATACCGCGTCTACAACACCAGTAGGAGTTTCTTTTTGCAATTGCACTTTGCACTTGCGCTCGCCAGCTGGACCCTCTGTGTCGTACTCGATTCCATTATCTCGTAACAGCTGTTGTAATTGGCCGGGCTCCTTATCGCGAAGATAGAACAGACAGTTCCGTGGATGATGAGCGTGAAGGCCCAGCTTTGCGCAATACGGGCTTACCGAGCATTTTGCTCCCATCATGAACGCTTTACCACAACCGCAACAAAACTCGTACTTGCATTGACTACATGTGAAATGCATACAACCTAAAAAAACGTATGATATTTTCGATATTGATAAATTCGACTACTATACAAAATATTTTTTATTTACGATCGGTCATTTGAAAGATAAAAATATTTAAAATAGGAAGAATCATATTATATATTAATTGATTAATTTGAACAAGTCCCATGTAAAATTAACGTGTAATACTGTAATGTAATTCGGTATTTTACAGGAAATTCATTATGGTTCGAGTAATTAGATCTTGAGTGTTCGTTCGAACTTACCTCCTCTAGACAAGGAGTAACGAAATTTGCATTTAGGACAATCTATCCCATTATCCGCGAGATGCTTGGCTAAGCCAGCGGCTTGATTATCCGGGTCATTCTCGTCTTTCCAAGCAGCAAATTGCTCGCACGTAATTCCTTCGTGCTGTTTCTCCCACTGAAAACGAAACCAACGTCAGAAAAGATGTTTCTTCGTGCTTATGTAATTTCCATTTAATTTTCTTCTAATTATTAATATTATCACGTACTGGCCTTCGACATTGGGCACACGTGACTGATCGACAATCGGGACATATTAATCTCTTTTGATCTGGATCTGCGTAAAATCCGCTTGAACACTAAAAACCATAAGTGTATTATATCCTTTGCAATTAATCTTCGGATAAAGAAAATTATGACAATGTGTATGAAATAAACACACCTGAATGCACCATTTAAAATTCGGATCTTGCATTAATGTTCTATCTCTCAGCTTTCTTTGAAAGAGTTCGTGAATCGGAGGATCTAGAAGTGTTTTCAACTGTATGTCCAGGTTACTAAAATATTCGAGAACCTCGTCTTCATTCGCATCTTTAAGATTTGGTTCTTTACAGAATGGACAAACTGCATCCGTTATGTTTCTGTCACTGATCTGGATAGTGAAGTAATTCTTTGCACACTCGTTGCAACAACGATGAATGCATTTTAACATGGACACTATCTGGGATTAAGAAAGGAATTTATAATTTGGATTCTGAGATAAAATATGCAACATGATTCAATTTCGAATACCTGACTCATCGCAAAACGACCCGTGCAAAGTTCACATTCCTGTTGTAAGAATGCTAATGCTGATTCTATACTGGAACACTCTTTGGCCGCTTGAAGAGCCTCAACGTCTCCAAACTTCAAAGCCAGCAAACTGGCGGCTACTTCCGCTTCGTCGTAATTCGACGCTTTACCTTCCGCTAAGAGACGACGAGCAATTCTCTGTAAATGTAAGAGAATTTTTCTCAATTTTAATTTTTTTTTTATTCATATTAGTATAATAACTATGTTTTTCTTTTTTTTTTTTTTTTTGGCTTAATTCAAATAAAAATATAATTGTGGAATTTTCAAGTCTTTATAAAATAGTCTTTATAAAGATTGGTGCATAGAATGATACGTGAAAATAATAACATGCAAAAATACAATAGACAAAGACTACACCAACGTCTAGAAACGAGCTCTGGTACACGATAACATCGATCAATTCATAAATAGAATATTAATAGAAGCTAAAAGTAATTACGAAACATAAATAATTGTCAATGAATAATTCTGAATGCAAAATTATCTTACAGACATACGTATACATCAAGAATATACATATATCAAGAAGTAGTATCTTTTTATTATTACTTGAAATGCTTATGTCGGAGAAATAACATATTATCTGCGTGCATTTAAATTATTAAAAAACCTGGGAACCATCCAACAAATTAGATGATGGAAAAGTCGTGTTCCGCGATATTAAATTAAATTCTCGGTGTGTGCTTTCTTCATGGACGTACAAACCTCGAGTTTCGCGCGTATACCACGATTCTGTTACTTTTTTAATTTGAACACACAGCGGAACAAAGCAACATGCTATACAACAGCGATATTAGTCACGACGAGAAACAAGAGGAGTACAACTTACCTCGTTGAAACAGAGAGCCAACTTTATCCTAGTCGAGAGAAAAAATATTTAAAAGCTACAGTCAAAACAGGGTTAAAAATTCAACAGGGATGTTGTCAGCTATCTTTTTTTTACTTTTTTTCATTTTTTTTTTTTTTTTATTTTATCTCATTCGTGTTTTGACACGTTGATAGAGCTGTTTGTAGACATTGGCCTGTCAGCAGTAAGGACCGACAAAGTCGACAAGTGATTCTGACAACTGACGTCTACTGACCTCCCTCTCCGTTTTGGGAGATCCGCCTGTCTTTGCCTTGCCGCTCCTACTTTCCACATATTCTCGTTCTGTTTTCTCTTCGCCCTCGAATCGACGGATACAACTGGCCACCAAAGAGAATCGTTTCTTTAACGTTCCACCCTGATCCACCCCTCTGTCAAAGCCTGTACTCGCTCTGCGATTCACTTTCGTGCGTTTATCGCTCGACCGCTTCACTTTTACGATTTCTGTCTTAAGATCTGTCTTGTTTTGCTCGTTTTTACCAGACTTGTTTATTTCAAGTTTTTCGTTTAATTTAGCAGACTTATCTTTGACGATATTTGTGTCATTTTTTATAAATACAGCAGATTTTTTAGTGGAACAAGTTTTAGAAATAATATTTTTTTTAGATACATTTTTGGTTTTATTATCGTGTAATTTATTTGTTCTTTGCAATTGTTGATTCTTCAGATCAACGTTATCATCTCTCAAAGTATCATCTTCTTCGGACGATGCATCATCCGAATTTTCATTATCAATTTTTTTATCTTTCTCCAATTGTTCCTTCTCTTCTTCGGAGAAAGAATCTCTCACGTGATCTTCGTTAGAATCCTCTTGGCTCTCGTTATCAGTGATATATTCATTTTCAGAATTCTCGAATTCGGAATCGGATATTTTCGCCTTTATCGCGTTAATCGTTTCTTGTAGCATAATTTCGGCATCGGTCAGCTCCTCCGTACTGTCCAACGTACGATCTGATTGCTCTTTTTCCGATATACATTCCGATTCAGTGATGCTCTCCAAGTCTGAGGCGGAAGTTTCGTTATCTGAAACTTCTTCCAGCTCGTATTCTTCGCTCGAAGTCGTATCATTTAAATCCACTTCCTCGGATACCATCGGATCTCCCTTAGTAGTAGACTCGATCACGACTACCTCCTTGTCATTTTTCTCCGATACCATCGCGGGTTTCGTTTTTTCTCCCGTGCCTTTCTCATCCCCGGAAGTTCTCGTCCGAGCTGCTTCAGTTTTTACGGCCACCGTCTTTCCGCCATTTAAATTTCCCTCGACTTTATCGGAATCCATTTTTTGCCCGGCTCCAATCTTCGAAGCATTTCCAGCTGAACTACTTTTTCTCGATGCTTGTTGGGTAATCGATGGTTTCGTCGAAGCTCTAGTTAACCCGTCACCGGATACCGTTCTCCAAGATTGCCACGAAGTTTCACCAGTCTGTCGTGGAAGTCGACGTCTTGCCGTGAACACGGGGATCCTCGAGAGGAAGGAAGATTTCAACGTGTTCTTCCCTTTTAAATTTTTCTCATCCGCTTTTTCGTTACTTCTATCAGCGGCTAATTGCGCGGGCATGATCGATCTCTTAATTTGTTCGCAACCTTTCGATAAAGTATTCATAATTGTCGATCTCTTTTCCGTTATCACCTTCTCTGTTGGAGGTTTAAGATTCTTTGAAATTTGCCTTTGTCTAAGCGGCAATGATCTCGTTCTGTTCGTTACCTCGTTCGAAGAAATATTTCTCGCGATCTTCGTAGTAGTTTTTGGAGGACTTTTTCTCGACGATTTTTGATTCGACAATGTCGATCTTCGAGTTATCTCGATCGCGGTTTCCTTCGCCTTTGCCATCGTCGCGCCTTTCGGGCTCACTTTTCCGAAATTTCTTCTCGGTATGCCGGTAGGTTTTTTCACTACTTTCACTGGAGACCTCCTTCTGCCGATCTTTTTCGCAGGAGATTTGGATCTCTCCTTCACCGTACCTCTCGAAGTAACCGCTTTATCAACTTCATTTGCATCCGTTTCATTATTTTCGACGTCCACCGCGCTTTCTCCCGAAATCGTCACGATCTCGCGTGTCTCGCTTTCTGTTCGCAATTTCCCCGATCCCTCGATCGGCTCCCCTTCCCCTCGACTTTCTACCACTTTTATTGGCGCACAATCGTTCACCGCTATCATAGGGCATTCGCTTATTTTGATCTCTATAACGTCGGCTGCTCCTGTATGTGCTTCATTAATACCATTTACGTTCGAGCACGCGACAATTCCTTGGCTGGAATCAATACCCGAATCGAATCCCGTTAAATTTACCGACGAGTCTTCGCAGATCGTAGAAGTATCCGAGACAACGTATATTTCAGGATTTTCCTTCGATCGTTTTATTTCGACCCCATTTCCCCCAATTTCGTTCCGTAAAGTTGGAGGATATAAATTGGCCGCGTTATTGTTCGAATCTTTTTCTATACTTTTATCATCGTCGCGGGAAGATTCGTTAAGGATTCCAGGCACGTTATCGGCGAAATAAGTTTCGTTCAGATTCGACTCGATACCTCCTTCGATCGAGTTTGACGCGTTATGCGAGATATCGGGAACGTTATTAGGAGCGACGAACGGTATGTCGTTAGTATCCGTGGAATTTGCCTCGTTAACGGCCGATCCGTTCAAAGTAAGCGGGCTCGACGAGGAACCGGAAATAGAAGGGTCACTCGAGATAGTTACAATCGTCGATTCGGTATTCGCGGGTGCTTCACAAGGTTCGTTCGCGTCCACGTTGCCAGATGTCGAGGGGGAGGGCACGGCTCGAATCTCTCCATCTACGTTTTTCCCTATCTCCGAATCGATCCTTTTTATCGATTTATTCGAATTATCCTGGATTTCTATATCAGTTTTTGTTTCTAGAAGAAGAAGAGAAGTATCTTTTTCTATGTCGTTTACTTTCGCGGGAGACGCAGTGTTATCTTCTGCTTCTGGTTTCGATCGAATGTTAATTTGCTTGGAAGTTTTTTCTTTAGAATCGACACACTTGCTTGCAGAAGTTAGCGGTGAGGTATCGATTTTGTCGTTGGGGACGTGGCATGCGACGGAGATAGGCTGCTCCACTTTTTCAGATACATGCAACGCGTTTTCAGAAGTTTCGTGGACGATCGTTGTGGGCTTGTTAAGGATCTCTGCAGTTTTGGACTCTTGGGATGGTTTGTGACCGTTGTCAGATTCCTCGAAAGTATCAGGTGAATTAGCCTTGGAATTTTCTTCGGGGATAATATTTAAATCTGAAGAAGATTTATGAATAGGAATTCGATCTTTCGAAACTTCTTGAATAATAATTTTTGAATCTTTAGATATTTCGTTTGGTGCAGATTTAGAATCATTTGATATGTTAGAATCTGTGGAAATATCAGGATTTTTTTCAACGATCATTAATTTTAAATCTGAAGAATCTTCTTGAGTATAAATTTTTAAATCTTCGGATATTTCATTTGGAAGAGATTTGGAATCATTCGAAGTTTCAGAAACTACTTCAAAATTTTTTGAAATATCAGAATTCTTTTCAGAAATAGCTAACTTTGAATCCGAAGAATCTTTAGAAAAAATTTTGGAATCTTCAAGTACCTCGTTTGGAATAGATCTAGAAGTTTCAGAGATTGTAATTTTTGAATCTTTGGGAATATCAGAATCTGAAGGAATCTCACGTGTAAGAGTTTTTGAAATTTCATTTGGAAGAGATTTGGAATCATTCGAAGTTTCAGAAACTACTTCAAGATTTTTTGAAATATCAGAATTCTTTTCAGGAATAGCTAACTTTGAATCCGAAGAATCTTCAGAAAAAATTTTGGAATCTTCAAATACCTCGTTTGGAATAGATCTAAAAGTTTCAGAGATTGTAATTTTTGAATCTTTGGGAATATCAGAATCTGAAGGAATCTTACGTGTAAGAGTTTTTGAAATTTCATTTGGAAGAGATTTGGAATCATTCGAAGTTTCAGAAACTACTTCAAGATTTTTTGAAATATCAGAATTCTTTTCAGGAATAGCTAACTTTGAATCCGAAGAATCTTCAGAAAAAATTTTGGAATCTTCAAGTACCTCGTTTGGAATAGATCTAGAAGTTTCAGAGATTGTAATTTTTGAATCTTTGGGAATATCAGAATCTGAAGGAATCTCACGTGTAAGAGTTTTCGAAATTTCTTCAACAACAATTTTAGAATCCGCGGATATTTCAGTGGAAATAATTTCAGAGATTGTAGTAGTTTTAGAATCTAAAGGAATATTAGACGTAATATTCGAATTCTCAGGAACTGGTTGAATAGAAATTTCCAAATTTTCTGATTCTTCGCGCGTAGCAATATTAGAATCCATTGAGATATTGGGAACAGAGGATTCGATATCTGGAGGGATTCCATCAACTTTGGAATCTATAGAAGTTACAACGATCTTAGAATCTACAGAAATTTCCTGAGCTATTTCAAGACCTTTTGAAGAATCTGGACTAATAGATCTAGATCCTTCGATTATCTCTTTTCGAGCGACCTCTTTCAAAATCTCGTGTCTGATATTTCCACAATCTTCAGAAACATTTTTAATTAAATTATCGGGCTCCTCGGAAATTTTCTGCGGATCGATTCGAGAATTTTTCAAAGCTGGGCCAACAGAGATTCTACCGTCTACTAAATTAGGACTTTCTTCAAGGGTGCAAACCTTAGGAGGCACATTCGTCCGAGTCGAATTAGTATGATTATTATCAAGCGATTTACGTCCCAAAATAGCCGCACTCTCCGCAGAGGGTCGATTGTCAACTACCAAACTGGCATCAATTAATTTCACACGGTTATCATCGCCAGCTCGAGCCCCAATAGTGGTCGAGCGCATTTGCATGTCGGATGATTCACTGACAGACGTCCCCGAGTCACGTACGAACGAGGATGACGTCTCGCTCGATAATGATTGTGCGCCAATGGCCTCGTTCAGTCTTATCGGATTATCAATGGTGAGTGATTCGTTTTTCAAAGATGCATTGTTAAGCCTAGAATCTCTCGTGCCGTTCGAGTTATCCGTTTCCTTCGACGACGATCGCTCGTGGTCAATCGCATGAATTTCAGAATTCGCTTCGAGGTGATATTTATGAGATGAATTCTCGATATATAATGACGATGCCCTCGGATCGACGCTCGAAATTTCGTTTATTGAGCGTCGAGAGTGTTCAGAATTAGGTGCTTTTTCACTTGTGTTAGTATCGTCAACCGCAATTTCCGGGGAACGTTTCTGAGAACTTACGTGTTCTATCGATGTTTCCGTTTTCCCTTCGTTCCGCAACGATTTCTCTTCTTCTGGGACCCGATTCCTGTTAAATTCTGCCTCCATTTCCCTCCCTTCTGCGTTAGTCAATTTAACGTTGTTATCGTTTTTCTCGTTTCTACGTACCGTTTCGATCTCTTGCAATTTTTCGATGTCAGCCGCCGTTGTTTCCCCTACTTCCGTTACGAGTTTCCCTGAATTTTCCACGCTTCGAGGTGCACTTTCATCTTCGATCGATCCTCCATCAACGGAAGTTCGAAGAGGCGAAGAGTTTTGATTTTTTCCCGATTTGGAATCGAGAATACCGGCGTCCACCACGCTCGATTTCTTCGACGACAACATTTGCATCGCCGATATGAAAGGACCCAGTAATTGCTCCGGCAACGATTTCATCGCAGATAACAACGCCTCTACCTGCGTCTCTTTGCCTTTCTGCGAAGCTTCCGGGAAGACGGTCTCGAAACTTTGATCCGTGAAACCATTTTCAGCTGTCGTAATTATCGTCGATCGAGATCCCCCGATCACCTTGTTCGATTCTGCCTTCGTATCCTTCTCTCCACGCTTTAATTTATTCGATTCGTTCGTTTCTTTGCTCGCCGTTTCGATATTCCCCGAAATCCTCTCGTTTTTCTCCTCGAAGGAATTTTCAACAGCCTTAATTAATTCTGCGGAGATCGGTGCCTCCCTCCGAGAGAGATCCAAGCCATCTCGTTCCATCGTTTCGTTTATTAAATCAGGCCGTTCGATTCCATCGGTTTGCGGTTGATCTCGAGTAGATTCCTCCAACATCCGAGATATACTGTCCGGCAAACCGTGGCCCGATACGTTGGACGGCAAAGGGATACTCGGTATTTCCACCAAAGAGGAATCTTTATCTACTTGTAACGGCCTTTGATGAAGATCAGAGGAAGCCTTCTGGGATGGCGGCTCGTTCTTCTTCGAGAACGGCGAGGAAGCTTTATCTATTTCTACGCCGCTTTGCCCGGGATCGGATCTCTTTCGGGAGGTCGTTTCGCTTTCTTTAATGCGAGAACCAATCGGTTCTTCGCCCTTCTCTTGGGCTACTTTCGAACTCATCTTTACCGTTTTCTTTACATTCTCTTTCGATCTGGTTACATCGTTCGTTTCGCCCACTTCTGTATAAGATGATTCTTTCTCGATACCAGGGGACGAAACGCTTTCCTCCTTCTCTTTAGATTTTTCTCCCTTTACGTCTCTATCGATGATCGAAATCTCTTTTTGCTCCCGATCGCTTCGATCATTCTGCCACGAATTTTCCTCCAGATCGGAAACTTCTTTTTCAATTAAACTCATCGTAGGATTATTAATGCTTTTATCGTGGTCTTCGGTTACAATAGGTGAAGTAATATTTTTAATCATCATCATTGGCTCGGTTTGATGGATCTCGTACGAGATATTATTATTTTTGTCGTCGCGAGAAATTTCGTCTTTGATCGTTTTATCGCTCGTATCCTCCTCCAATTTTTCGACTTGTTTTTCTCCAATCAAATTTCGTATCTCGGAATCATTATTTTTATCGTGTTTTTCGATCGGTGTATTTTGAATCGTTAATTTAGTTTCGTCCTCATTCGCTCGTTTCATCGATCCCTCGTTCTCCATTGTTTTAACTGTGTTGGCTACATCTTGTGCGTCCCTTGGGACCAGATTTTTATCGATTAGAACTGTTCGATCGTCATTGTTAACTTGATACAGATTATCAGGCTTATTACCGAGCGTGTTCAGGGGGTCTTTTTCGTGTTGCCAGTTATCGGTTAGCTGTCTGAGGGCTGCCAGTTGCTTTTGAAAGTCGGCCTGCAACGCGACGAAATTTTCTACGATTGGTGACATTACCTGCTTCCTGGCTTCCGTGTCCGTACCCACGCGGGTAATCTGTTCGGAACCGCTCGTTTCACCACCGACCGCATCTGAAACCATCACCACCTCGATGATCGTGAACGAACAACCGTTTTAAAAGAAAATGGATTTGCGCATATTATAATGAAAAATGTATATTCATTTTACAAATGTCGAGTCGATTGCTGGTCGACGTATGCACATATTAATTTTTGATAGTAAGTAAATGTATTCGCGAACAAACTCGCGAACTTTTACTTGTAAATCGTGCGATTTACATGTAGATTGTGTGTACAAATGCATACATAATGTACTGAGAGTAGTAGAGAATTTTTACTTACTTACGAATAAATTATATTACATCGATTATTAAAATTTTGTTTTTTTGTTTTGTCTAGAGTTTTTAAAAATTGTAGATGTTTATTTTTTTTAACAATGTTTTGTTAAATGCTTTTTATAAAATTGTTAATTTGATTTACCGACCTTCCCGCGGTGCAGCCTCGTCGTTTTCCACCCCAACCGGAGGACCCCAGATCCTCATCAAGAACGGCTTGAGCTGATTTTTTTGCAGCTCGAACAAAGCCGCATCCTCGGCACCGGCGTTATTTTCCAACGCTTTCACCACTTCCATCATCGTGAAATTCCCTTTCTTCATAATTTCCTCGCACTTTTGAAATTATCATACGTATTATCATTTTTAATTTTCTCGTTATATACAATTTATTGAAACTATTCTCAAAATCCTCACTTTTAGCTGTCTACGTTGAGCGGCCATCGCGACAGCCTTCCAAACATCCCCTTTCGTAACTCTCAAGGCCTCTTTCGCCTCCACGCCGGAAAGCATCCCAATATTATTCTCTTTCATCTCCCTTCCTTGAGTGGTAACCAGAACTTGCACGGTTTCCACCAAGTGGGGCCATTGGGTCTTCAACCAGTCGATGGGGTTGCTCGCCCCCTGAGACAAAGCCACCTGGACGTCGTCGGTGGAGTAACCATGTTTCTCAGCCTCCCTCAAAATCTCTACGATCTCCAAGCCTTGTCTGGTCAACGTTGAAACACCTTGTGAACTTGGTCCAGCTTCGAGGTATCTGGGTTGGCTCGGTTCCTGGAACGAGGATTCCAAATGGTTCAATTAAAAATGATAAAAAAAAAAAAAAGAAACGAATCGGAACAGAACGCATAACAATCGTTAAAACAATCGTAGAAAGGTCTCATCGCCGTAAGATGCACCTTCTCTATAAATAATTAACAAAATGTTATACAGGCTTAAGAACTAATCTAAGAACGATTTTTAACCAACACGTGTCGAGAATTATTTATATTCGATTGGATTAATGATCACACACAGTCGCAGATAAATTTGAGAATAGAAAATATCGTTTTATTAATGACGACGAATGATTTTTTTAGAATTTCGTTGGAGTGAAACAGGTATATATACATATATACGATAAATGCCCCTGTAAATGTAAACCTGCCTAAACGTTCACACCGAGGCTACGGTGAACTGCCACAATCGTGTTAAAATTTTATACAGGAGATTAGATCGGATTAGAAACCAACAGTTCTCGAGGGATATCTGTCAAGTTTACCCTGGAACGATAATAAAGGTGAGTGGAGTCGATGGAATTTCTTCGCGTACGATCCCTGCTGGGCCCGATCAACTGTTGGAGATATGATTGATCCTGGATCGTTCGTGGATACAAATCTGGGCTGTTCGCGTATCCGGTTTGTTCCTGAAACAAACGCTCAGCATCCTTCTTTTTATTAAAAGGAATTCACGTTCACGTAAGTACAATAATTCCTTTGACAGAATCAGGAAATTAAAATTTTTGGAAAACTTTTAATAATTATTAGAGCTAGAGAATGCGTCAAAATTATATAAAATATCCTGTTATTTATGGACGATAATAAGATCGTAGAGGATTAGAGGATTCGTTTCTGAAATGAGAATACTCGACTCGATTCACTTTTCGAACAATCAACAAATATTTGAATTACAAAATTTCAGAGTCAGGAAATTAAAATTTTAATAATCATTGGAGCTAGAGAATGCGTCAAAAATATAAAATGTTCTCTTACTTATGAAAGATAATAAAATTATAGAGGATTCGTTTCTGAAATGAGAATACTCGACTCGATTCACTTTTCGAACAATCAACAAATATTTGAATTACAAAATTTCATAATCAGAAAATTAAAATTTTTGGAAAACTTTTTTAATAATCATTGGAGCTAGAGAATGCATCAAAAATATAAAATGTCCTCTTACTTATGAAAGATAATAAAATTATAGAGGATTAGAGGATTCGTTCTTGAAATGAGAATACTCGATTCACTTTTCGAACAATCAACAAATATTTCAATTACAAAATTTCGCGGATCTACGTAATCAATCTTTCGTTTTACCTCTCCATCGCTCTCTTCATAATACAATAATCCCTTTGAAGCGGATGCAGCTCTCACGAATCCGCCACTTCCTCTCGATGGAAGGTAGTCGTAGGTCTGAAAAGCATATATATCGTACATTCCTCGTTTCGTATATTTTTTTTATTCGTGGCAACGTTTTATAATCCAAATAAACGGAACGTTTTTCCCTTACTTGAGTGGAAATGCTCTGAGGAGGTGGGGAGGTTCCAGTGGAAACCGAATGGCTTTTTGGAATTTTCCCGAGCATGGGTCGTTTAATTGGCTCCACATCGTTTATTTTCGTGCTTGTTACCGACGAATCGTTCGTTATCAATGCCGATTCATTTTTCAAAGAAGATTCAGCCATCGGTTTGTCCGTGACTTTCGACGAATCTTCAAACATCGCGATATCTGTAAATTCAAACAATCATATCATATGGGTGTGTTAGTTTGGAATTTTTTTTACACGTGATTCGATGTGAATCAATAGAAAACTTCATTCTTGTATTTTTGAAATGACAAACGGTATTTGGAAATACGAATGGCCAAGGTGTACACACGTTTCGTTCTTTTATGACTTGTATTTAAAAAAAAAAATTAAAATAAAAAAAATCGACGTGTTCAAGATTCACAAAAAAGAAATAATTCAACAACGATTTTTGGATGGAAAGAACATCAGCCAAATGCACGCTCATGCTTGAAACTAGCTCCATTTGAATGAATAATAATCGCATCAGACATGATTAAAAAAAAAAGAAAAAAGTAAGTTAATAAATGAAAAAGATGAAAGAGAACTTTATTTCAAATACGACTATGCATTTGGTTTCCACTGATCGTGTACGAAACAAATTTGCATGTCTCTTTATTATTCATCCAAGGATATACATCGACAGGGAACAATCGTGTAATTCTAGTTCATCTGTTTTTCTTCGGGTTTCGTAAAAAAAAAAAAGAAAAAAAATAGAGACAAAGAAACAGAGAAATAATGGGGATCGAGGAGGAGAGGAGAAACATTCAAAAAGACAACAGGTACAATAATTTTAATCACTGATTCGATTTGGTACCAAAGGAAAAGCTGATTTTTCGCCTTGCTCTACCTTTGCTCTTTGTGGAGACACTGTCCCCGCTCTCTTCGCTGTTCGAAATCTTTAACAGGCTGATCCGTTTCTCGAGATCTGGACTGGGATTGCTGACGTTGCTGGCCGACTCATTTTTGGGAATCTCGCTCAAATCGCTTGGAACATCTTCCATGTTCTCTTCCGTGCTAGGCGGCAACGCGCTGCTTCTAGTTTTGCAACAAACAACGCACACCCGATCCTTTATATTGTTTATAAAAGTGCAATGCTCGCAAGCCCATTCCTCTTTAGGGATCTCCATCGTCGTGTTTCTTTCATTTGCGTCTTTGGACGAATTTCGTTGATCCGGGTTCGTCGTTGTTCCACCCTTTTCTTCTTTTCCTACCGATGGCGTCCTTTCCAGACGTTTAATTCGTTCATTCTCCATCCTCTTTGCACCCTCCTCGCTTCGTTTCTCCGTTTCAACGAAACGACCAACTTCTCGATTCCCACTCATGGGTCGTGGCTCGTCGCTTTCGCGAATTTTTCTAGGGACTCCCTCTCGAGACGGGGTCCTTCTCACGTTCTCACGGGACGAAGCTCGTCTCAATCTTTCCATCTCCTCGGGCGAAGTTTGTTTTCTCGACAAAGGTTCTCGCTTCGTGGCCACGTTTCGATCTTGCGAGGACTCGCGATTTGGAAGACCACTCGCGACGCGTGGTGCGTTCTCTTCGACATCTCTAATCGATCTCGCATCATCGATGATTCCCTCCGCTCCCTGGATCTTCTTGGGGAACGAATCTCTGGAAGGAGTTTTTCTCGTCATCTGTGTATCGCTGTCTATGGAGGATCTTCGAGAATCTCTGCGAGAAGATCTTTCGAGGTTGTCCAAATTCACGATGTCTCTTCTCACGGAGGAGGCTCTTCTAGGAATCACCTCGTCGTCCCTTCGCCGTGGAACCATCATTTCTGATCTCTCGAAATGATCGTCAGAGGAGCTGGTCACTCTGGATCGTGTCTGCACGCTGGATCTTCTATCCGACGAGTCGTCGTCGGTGCTCCGTTTTCGACGATAGCTGCCATTCTGAACGCGATCCAATCGTGAATCCACCCTGGAAAGCCTCCGCTCATCTTGCTCGTATCGTCTTCGCGAATTTAGACTGTTTTTCTGGAATTCGTCGTAGCCCTTAGGCGACATTGGATACCGTTTCACCGATTGATTCTCGGACCATTGATCCTCCGTACTGGTAACTCTTTCCTCTGACATTAGCCTTCTGAAAAAAAAAAAAAAAAAAAAAAAATATCGAATCGTTAAAAATCGATATAAAAATTTAAAAGTTTCAACAGATATTATATTCAAGATATTGTATTCAAGGCTCACTCGCGACGATTCCTGTTCAACAAGTTCCTATCATCCTCGTGATAACTCCTTTGCCTCGCGCTCCTGGACACGCTTCCACGCCTGGTTCCTCTCGAGCTCTTGGAGAGCCTGTCATCGAAATCCGACTCTCCGGAATCTTCGGAGCTAGCATCGGACGGCGAGCCTTGGGATCTTCTCGATCTCGACCTCGAGGCCAACGACTTTCTAGATTTCAGACTAGGGGACGGCGAGGCTGCTCTCGACCTTCTGCTCGATTTCACGCTTCTTGCCGGGCTGTGAGGCCTGGACAGGGTACCCGGATAATGCGGCGGGAGCATCTGTGATGGAGGATATCCCATGGGATAGGCCCACATAGCCGGATGGTTCAGGCTCATCGTCGAACCGCCCATGCTCATGTCCCATTGAGGATTCGGTGGATACCACATTATTGGCATTCCTCCAGGACCGAGATGGGCCATTGATTGAGCCTGCAAGATAAGTATTATTCGTCGAGTTTTTATTTCCATATATCAAAGAATGAAAAGGTTAAACGATTACCTGATGCATTCCAGGATTCCACATATGAGGCGACGATAAATCGCAAACGCTGGCCGATTGCATCATGGATCTGGGCGGGGGAGGTGGTGGTATCGGAGGTGCGAGTTTCGGACTGGTCACACTCAACGGCCTTGCGCTCACCGCGTCTCTCGAAATGTCGGAAGAAGTGTGCCTCCTTCTGTTCGCATCCTGCGCTCTCATCGCCTCCTGGTATTTCCTATACCTCTCCTAAACGTTCATACGTATGTTAAACAATTCGCATCTCTCTCTCTCTCTCTCTCTCTATCTATCCTTCATTTTACACATTCGTTTCCTATTCTATAGCGTGTCGATATCGAAGGCCATCTTCGTGAAATGGTATATTTCAACGAACGAGGACACGGTGAACGTTTAAACTATCGATTATCCATCCTCGTCATTCACGATGAATAGTAGAAACTCTTCGAATTGTTCGATAATTTTACGATATGATATATAGTAAATCGTGTATTCGATGAATAATTAATCGAGTTTGACTTAAAGAACGTGTAAAATGTTCATCGATCGTACGAAATGCTTACCTGTAAAGTGGACATTTTGTCGGTGCTCGATCCTGCTCCATCGGTAGTGATATTCATAGATTGCATGGATTTCGACACGGTTTTCGTATCTAACGTGGCTGACAGGGGTCTGGTCGTGTTTGGAAGTGTCCGCTTCAAACTGCCAACTCTCTCGATCAAGAGATTCGTCGATCCCTGGTTTTGCGTCGATTTAGCCTAAGCGCGAAACCTGAACTTTATTACATCGCTCTTGCCATCGTTTGGGAACGTTGTTCGTGTTTTCTTCGTGGAGAAATGTTTCGCTCTTTCTTTTTTATCGTGGATGGAGGAAAGAGAGAGAAAAAAAGAAAAAAAAAAAATACCCGAGACAAATAAAAAGATGGCGCGTGCTCGCGATGGTTGAAGACAGAGGCGCTAAAATTAAATTGCGGCGAGGCTAAATCGATGATAAACAAAGCGTTAGTGGAGAATAAAATAAAATCGATGGTGTTCTTGACTCGTCTTGACTCGAGAGCACTGGTTGCAAACTTAAAATAAAAGTGACGTGTGAATTATTGAAACTTTGATCGATCGATCAAAATAAGGCACGACTGCGTTGCTGTAAGCTGAAAAATGATGAACTGTGTGCGCATGTTTAGTGGACAAAAATTTTATATATATATATAATGATAATAGCAGTAACGGATACGGGAAATGCGAAACGGTGCGTGATCGAATCACCGTTGTTCACCGTGCTCTGCCATATTCACCAATTCGTGCTTCACCGAGTTTCGAGGAGAAGGCACGCACGAATCTGCGCGAGATTTGTCTTTTTTTTTTTTTTCCGTTTTTCTTTTTTCCCGCCGTTACTTTTATCAGACAGAGTGAAAGAGTGAACGGGTTCAGTGAATACGGCAGTAGTGTTTTTGCGGTAACGTGGTGTATTAAGAAGAAACAACGTCAATATACAATGGATAAAATCTCTATAAAATCTCTCCCTCTCCAATTGAAGAACAACAACATCTTATAGACTAATTTTAAAGCTCGGCTTTAAGCGGGGCGCGATTAACAATCTTCACGTTGCCTCGGTGTGAGACTTTCTCTTTTATAAAAATCAAAATAATCTAATTCGTGGTGTAATAACAACGTGTAACAACAACAACAAGCAACAACATTCATACTCCCGTATATATATAACAAAAAATATTAATCGAGAAGAAAAATTCGAATTTTCGAATCATCGGAGACGAAGTTGCGACCGCGTTACAATGTTACAAATTGTTCGAAAACGTGAACAATTTCCAGGAATAATATTAGTTCGAAACGAATACTAACTACAGGAAATGAAGCGAGGAAAAGGGAGAGGAGCAACGCGATTGCGGGAACAATGACCAAAGAATAGGCACGGTTCACGATCCTCGCAACTTGGTTTCCGTTGATCCCGATGATATCCCGATGTTGTCGGGCAATCCCTGAACAGATCTCTCTGGATCTCGAAAGGGGGCACGGGGGGAGTCCTAACACCTAAGGGGTCGTCAGCCTGCAAGAAAATTGACGGGGAGGGATGAAAGCTTCAGGCCAGATTGCATCCTACCTGAGCGTTCTTGCGGTTCCGCCTAGGTGGCGGTACGGGCGGCGGGCTGGACAAATTCTCCCCTTTCGGCGGCAAGGGTGGCCGCGTTTTCGCGGCCGTTCCGGTCACGATTCTTCTTCGCACGTGGCTCTTCCTTTTCGGATGTTTGTGGTTCATGTCGTCGCAGGCCTCGCAGTAATTGCCGTTGCACGTGTCGCAACGGGCGTACACGTTCTCGGCCCCGCATAGGGCGCACTTGTTCGCGGCCGGTGTCTGATTTGAGGATTTCTGCGCTTGCGGTCGGGTCGGAAATTCGATGATCTCGTAGTCCGGGTCACCACAGTCTCCGGAGAGCGACGGTGGCGGTACTTTGGGTGGGGTCGGTGGTCGGCGTTGCTGCTTCTGATCCATCTCCTTCTGTTGTTGCGCCTTTACGAAATATTTTCGTACTCAGAATTTGGTAGAATCGGAGAAGGAAAGGATCTACGTACCAGTACCCAGTGGGGCATGGACCTTGCCATGCGCAACCGAGTCGATGGGTTCGAGATGGCCATAGGACGCCATTTTTCAGCTCCCGGGTTCTGCGAAGAAAGAAATATTATTTTTTTTGATTTTGAAATCAAAGAAGGAGACGCGAATTATAATAAGGCAGAGCGAAGCGACGAGATAAATCTTCCCGGTTGTTTATCGCTACCGGTACATTTTTGCGCGCGGTCACGAATCGAGGTGACAAGCTGGCAGCGTTGTTAACTCTCGTTCAGCTGCCAAACGATACGGGGTATTCGTGTCATCGCACCTTGGGCTGGGCGTCTGAGCGGTGACTTCGGCTAGACGAGAGGATTTTTCTCTGAGTGGATCATCGAGGAAAACGTGACGTCACACCGTCAAGCCGGTCGATACCACGCCGGAACGGGCTGAAATCGAATCTATCTATCTCTGCGGGGGAAAAATCGTGTCTCGAAATAAAATCGAGCGGTCACATATATCTCCTCGGTTTGACACGGTTACGAAGAAAATATAAATATCGCATTACGATTCTTTTTACAAATTCATTCATTCGTTTCGTCGAAAGTTGATTCAGATTTTTCTTTCTTTTTTTTTTCTTCTTCGAAGAGGAAGCGTGCTTCGTTTGTTTATAAATGAAAAGAAGGAAAGAAAAAATCGATCAATTTCGAGCTGCATTTCGAGGGAACATCATCGGTGATTCTTGTTAGCGGAAGAAGAGCGATGTGAAAGTTCCAGCCGTTGCGGCGGCACATGAGTTCCACATGCATGAATTAGATCCTCGAATTAGAGCCCTACGTATCTTTAGAACGTTTACCCCTTCTGTTCTTCCCGACTGTTCATACTCTTTTGTTCTATGCGGCGATTCTGTCTAGTATAAGAGCAATAAAGTAGCCGATTTCCAAGAATTGTAAATTTAGATCCCCCCACGATCATCGCGACCAGTCCTCGTCATTTTCGTAGACAAAATTATAAATAATATAGTATATCAATAAGATAATTATACAAGTGTAATAATTTCTTACAAACGTGGATCAATGCAAAAAGTATCATATTTATATAATTATCTTCGGAGAAAGATATGGATAAAAATATGAAATCTAGGAAAATATAAATTCCAGTCAACAAACCCGACGAGTTAATTTTAAGGCGAGAATCGCCCCGATAAAAAGCAAACGTGGAACTCTATTTCCCGACAAAATTGCAAAAGTCTACAAGAGTTGGATATCTTCCAACCTCTAGCTTCTCCCCGCCCACTCGAGTTTCTTCTCCAAACATTTTTCTAACTACGTAATAATATCCCATCCGCGGATCTTTATTATCTTCCCGATAACGGTTCAAAACATCGGCTCCGATTTATATTTCGAATAATTCAACACGATCGTTCGAACAAAAAAAAAATTTCAAAATCTCATCCACGTTCAATCGGGGATTGGAATCGATAATTCGTTTCGTCGAACAAAACGCGTGTCACAATTACGAGTGGATCTGTGAATAATCGAGCAAAAATCTCGAATTAGAATGTTACGTCCGTTTTCCTTTTGCGAGGAAGCAAAAGGAATATCCTGAGAGATGCTTTCGCCGCGATAATGTCATCGAGTCCGTGCACATTTGCAAAAGCTTGGCCAGCATCGCGTGTCTTCTTCAAGTAAACAATCCGGTTCTCGGTTTCCGGTTTCCAGCAAGGATTGCACCAACAAGGAGAGGAGGAGAAAAAAAAAAAAGAAAAAAGGAAACTTCCGCACGAGTGTGGAACATCCTCTCTTCCGCGGTGTATAGAACACGAAGATTCGCATCGTTTGTGCGTCTTACTCGTTGATGCACTTCCGTTTCACCTCGCGAAAGTAAAACCGGTGAAATTTGCCGGATGGGATGTTCTCGTCGATTCCGGCTGCCTTTCGCTTCGTTCGAGATCCCTGCTTTGCGTCTTTATGCAACTCGCAGGATTTTTTTTAGATAACACGTGATAGAATCGAGTTGAACACGTAGTAGAAACGTTTCGAATCTTCTTTTCTACGT
Source organism: Apis laboriosa (assembly GCF_014066325.1). Taxonomy (NCBI): domain Eukaryota; kingdom Metazoa; phylum Arthropoda; class Insecta; order Hymenoptera; family Apidae; genus Apis; species Apis laboriosa. The sequence goes on from NW_025221692.1 coordinate 761,579, forward strand.
TCGATTTTATTACTCGAGAAATAGTATCGAACACTTTCAACACTTCTATCTAATCAAAATTTATAAGAATTACAATCGAAATGTATTCTACAGATTCAAACGCAAAAATTGATATACAAAATAATTACTTAAATAATCAATTAGACGAAGCGAGATGGGAAGAGATCGCTCTCTCTCTCTCTCTCTCTCTCTCTCTCTCCCTCCCCGTCATTCTATCTACGTCTTTATCCAACGCGAATTTAAACCTCTGAAGCTCAACGAGCAAGCCTCGATCCGATATTTTTTTTCTACACCAATTTTTCGAACCTCTCGAAACGTAACCACAAATATCATCAACACCCGGTGAAAAAGATGGAGAAGAAAAAAAAGAGAAATAAGAAGAAAAAGCATTTTCCATTTTCACTCGCGCGCGAGGGAGAGAGAGGAAGAAGCGTGGAAACTTTTTCCAGATCGACGCACCGTGTGTTATCGATGCACAAGAGGACGGAGAGCGGATGGAAGAGAACAAAGGACGCGCATCTGGATCCGGGGGGGGAGGCTGGGGAGGGGAGGGGGTGTGTGACGCGCGGCGGATAATGGCACTCGTGAAAGGGAAGATCGCACTCACATTCATGTGGGACCTCGCGGAGTCGATTTCTCCGGTTTTCCTCGGGAACTGGTCGTCACGGTACTGGCTGCCTCCGACCGCCCGTCCGCAAGGAGAGCTTGGTTGCATCGCCACCAGCCGAAATCTATTTCCGTAACACGGCTGCTGGATCGTTGCCACCGATCTACCGAAGTCTCCCCGTTCGCGTAAATATATCGCGACGCCGCGCGCGTTTAGAAACGTTTAGAGAGCTGGCACTCGCCTCGAGCAAACGGGCGAACGGTACGCCCTGTCCCCGCGTTCTTTACGGAGACATTGTACGGGAAGAGGAGGATCTTGATCCTCTTCCTCCCGTGGCCGCGACGAGATTCCGTGACGACGAGAACTCGGGACGAAATTGGGGCAGAAATTCTTTCTTCTTTTTTTATTTTTTCTTCTTCGAAGATAGGAACGAGGAGAAGGGGTAAAGGGATAGTTGTTCGATTCTCTCGTTGGTTGGTATTGTGCTCGTGTTTTTTCGTTTTAATCGTCTTGGATAATGTTTTTCGTGGATGATTTTTTCTTTTTATTTTTGTTCAAGAAAAAAGGAGAATCGTTTAGAGAGACGCGTTGTAGAGGGGAGGAATGTTGATTCTTCTCGTGACCGCGATATTTCATGGGCAGAAATTTTCTTTTTTTTTGAGTGGAACGAGGGAAATGTTTTTTGTCCTTATTTGGTATTGAGGTTAATTTATAACTTTTTCGTTTTTGCATAATTCTTCGTTTTAAATGATACGTCATATTTTATGAGTAGAAAGTTTTATGAGTGATACTTCGTACACGGTGTTAGAATAAATAGTATGATTTCATAAAACGGATATATGAGTAATGAAAAGTCGTTAAAGTTTGTTGATTCAATTGTAGATTGTATTTTATTTTATTTGATTGATGTAATAAGAATCAGATGGATATCGATGGTCGAAAAATATATAAAATGAATTTTATATTATTTAAACAATTTTGCGATGTTGATTCATGAAAATTAACGAAAAATTTATAACGACTGATAAATTTGAATCTACATTGAAACGCCGTTTCGTTAATTGCATTTTTCGTTTCCCGTATTAAGAGTGATTATGCTTGTAAATTGATTCTGTTACTTTGTTGCAACTTATAAACCATTCGCAATATTCATAATGAATCAATGAAAGAAAATTCCCTTCGTTCATTTGCAGCAATAAATGCACCAGTAAATTCTGTCCATTGTTTGTCCGACAACAATAATGCAATCTTACTTGCAAAACAATGATATAATTACAAGAAGCGGAACGCGTTTGAATTGAATATTGATATCGCGCGTTATCCACATAAATACAAAGTTCTCGAAACGATGTTTGAATTTTATATGCAACTCGATGTCGGTTTCCTTGCAAAAAGATGAAAAATTTAAATAATCCACAAACTATTTTTCGCTCGCGAAAAGAAATATTTTTTAAAAGAAAAGGACAAAAGAAGCACTCTTTACATAAAGGTAATCGAGGGAATTTAAAAATTTCTACGATTCAACTATGACGATTCTTTTTCTCGCAAACAAGCGCAAAGAATGACACACTCGAGTTAAAACACACTCGTAAAAACTAAATACAGTAAAGTGTAATCACATGTTAACCGACTGAAATTTGCATCTATATTATATCCACGATTGCATCATCGTTTACTTCCCACATGCGTAGAAACTGTTCGAAACTCGCGTGGGCTTTGAAACGTTCCGCTTCACGCGAAAGCTTTTCATCCTCTCTATCTCCATTTCCATCGCCCTCCTCCATTCCTTTTTTTCCCTTCTTCTTCTTCTTTTTTCTTTCTCCTTCCCTCATTTTAATCCGCAAGAACCCGTAAGAAACGGGTCTACCGAGCGATTTACCGAATCGAGACCGCTCGCAATCTCGCCACGTCACTTTGGCACCCGAGCCACGCCAACAAACAGAGATCTCGCCTTTAACAATTCGTTTAAACAATTTATCGAATCCGCCATTCACTGCTCGCCATACATTCCGCTTCTCATTCAGACGAGAAACATATCCACGTCTATGAACGTCCTCCCACTTGATCTCCCAAATGATCTCATTCGAGATATCGAGATGGCCAGGTGAAAACGACGGCCATAAACGATCGTCGGAATTGGTTAATGGAAGTTTAATGATTCACCTTTATGACTGTAAGAGATTCATTAACTTTGGAACTTTTTATACGGAGTATAACCTTCGTTTCTCACGGGAAACAAGGAAGGGAAAGCAATTAAAGATTTGGCAAATTTAAGGTGGAACGAAAAAGTTAAGATTGAACGATCGAGGATTCGTTTTTTTTTTTTCTTTTTGAGGAGCGATTAAAGATTCGAAATGGTAGATTCGAATGAAGAACAATCGAGACGATCGCATTTCTTAAGAATCGTTTTATCTTTATACACTTCCTCGTATTATTCGAACAAAGCTTAATTCGTTTGTCGAGTATATCCTATAGTATGGCGAGTAGCATTGTTTGATCGGTGACACACCTGTCGACAGCGCGCAATCCACCCATTGTCGTCGAGAGATTAACAGTCGTTACTCGACTCAAGTTTAACATTCCAACAGGCCGTGTTCCCAATGCGTCAGTGAAAGTTGGCCGTAAAGAAGTAGGCAAAAAATAACGTTCCTCGAGCACAGAAGAATCTCGATTTCGCGTCACCGGTAATTAAACATTAAAGTCGCAATAAATCGTACGACGCGCGACACGTCGCGGACACGGATTCTTAGTAACGTTTATAAAAGTGATCACGAAGAATGTATCCTAAAACGGTGGCCACCAATCTCTGTAAAGAGACTGGTTCTCCGCTTTCTTTTTTTCCCATCGCGTATCGATCAGTCTCTCGAATGAAAGTAGTGAATTGGGACCGCGTTCCAAGTGAGTCCAAGTGAGAAATCTGGTCCTGTTCAAAAATCAATCCACTAAAAAGAATGATTTAAAAAGGAAAAAAAAAAAAAAAATAAACAAATAAATAGAAAAAAGAAAAATAAAAAGCGTAACAAATCAAGAAAAATATATACAGATACATATGTACATATAAAAGATTTCTATCGACGCAACGTCTCGACAATCATATGCGTGCATCGTCACAGGTGACAAAGACAGAACCTCGCCAGGTGAGCGCACGTGAAAGAGTGTGATACCCACTCCGGCACAGCGACGGTTCTCCAACCATAGCGCCACCTGAGAGCCACTACGGTCCCTCAAAATGGCCGTCCCTCTCACCTCAGATCTTCCTGGAACGTCGAAGGAAGCAGGTGGCGATATTCAGGTTCGACCTCTCGCGTGGCCGCCTCGGTTGGTGGCGAGACCTCATTCCAGGTGGCGGACACACGAAAACCGTGCCAGAAAACGTTCGTACGCGACCACGCGTCAAGCTCGATACGTTGGAACGGGCGGCGCAATTGTGCATCGCAAACGATTCCATCGACGAGACCAGCCGTCGTTCACGACCAGCGTCGATCCTCGCCTTTCATCGCCTCGGTTTCACTCGGTTAGATATCCGTGAAGCAAGGATACGTCGCGGCTACCTGCCAGGTGGATCTGGTTCCTGGAATTTCTTCCTCTTTGTCCGTTCGTTCGTTCGTTCGTTCGTTCGGCGGAAGACACGGTGCGCGCGCGGACACGAGGTGATCATCGGCACCTGGTGATTTCAATGCTTGGTACGGGCGCGACGAGCGGAGGACGACGGATGCCCGTGGCGTGATATCGTGCGCGATTATTTTCCAAGTGTCTTTGATCCCTGATAATAGGCGTAGCGTAGAAAAGTAAATCGGTGGAGAGAGATGTTCCTCGAGCTGCATCGGGACGAGCGTCGAGGTTTCTCGTGGACCAAGCTGGTGGACATGGAAGCATGAGAACGTGAGTATGGGCTATCTATAATATAATATTCTTGTCGATGGAAGGGGAGAAGGAGGGAGGACTGGCCTTGCCCGCTCGAAACCTTTTTTTCTTTTTTTCTTTCTTTTCACTATTCGTTGCTCCAATTGTCTTGCCGATCCAATCACTCCGAGTTCGAACTTGGAGCGATGCAATATTCATCTTTCTCGCGTGATACGTTGATTATTACATTATACATTGATTTATTGGTAATCGTCGGTGCGTTAGGCGCGATTCGATTATCTCTCATTCGTGTAATCACACGCGCGATACACGTGTTCGACAAATCTGATGCGCCGATTCTCTCCGGTGTTCTCCGGTGAAATCGTTCGAGTGAGATCGAGGTGGGACGAAGATGAAGATAGAGCGTGGTGTAACGTGTACCGGGCCCCCCCCTCGATGTGCCCGCTCCATGGAATGTCCGCTATTCACCCGCTACTTTCGCGCGTTAAGTAACTAGATGGACGAACTGTCGCAAACACGGGAACACGCCCGTGTTTCCAACGTCGATGCCGTTAATCCGTGATTGTACGCGCGTGTCCGCGCGAAAAAGAGCGCGTAACGCTACGAATACGAGTTGGTACACATCGTGTCAGGGTACGATTCGTCTCGATAAAGTTTCTCGGTTTCTTTTCTAACGTTAAACGAAGTTATGCGGCGCATAAGAGTGTGTTCATGCGCGCGTATACGCGGGATACGCGAGATCGCGCGTGTGTCGTTGCACATGGGCACGTATGCGTGCGTGTCGAGCGTAAATACCTAGGAGAAGGTGGGCCAGAATGGGGACAAGCGGGTATTCAAGCGGGTATTATCGAGTGATAAACGACGCGTGGAATGTAATAAATAATTTTCTCGATGTCACGAATTTTCAGTGGATGCTGGCCTCGCTAGAAGCTGAAAAATTGTTTTCGTCGCTTGGTTTAATTTAAGATCGTTCAATCGGATAATGGAAGAGATTCTGTAGAGAGAGAGAGAGAGAGAGAGAGAGAGAGAGAGAGAGAGAGAGAGAGAGAGAGACGCGTGGATTTTGATTTTCGAAGGGATATCGATTTTTATTTAGATTAAAGTTATTTATCGATCTGGCTGTATCGTTATATACGTTATTATTATTATTATTGACTTTGATTTTTGATGAAAATACGAGAGAATTTGTCGACAAGCGGAAGAAAAGTTCATGTATTTAATATTTGATATTTATTTCCTCGACGATTTAATTATAAATAACGTATAAATCGATAAATCGCGTACTCAATTACGAGCTGCGCTATTAGCTCTCTAATAGATATCTAATTTAAATTTAAAATTGACATTCACTTCGTCAACAAGGTAATAAATATTGCTTTTAATCATCAATTTTCATTAGTTCCTTACAGTTTGTACCAAACTTTTACCAGAAATTATTCGAATACTCGCGTCGATATCGTTGATAATATTATATTTTATAAAATGATATGAATATTCGCACATTTGTACGAGTAACGAATGAAAAGCGATCGCGATCGGAAGTGTTTTCACGATGCACCGTGTTATTATTTCCTCTTATATTGCATAATACGCGTAGCGCGATTGAAATGGACGAAATCGGAAATCGGTCTAATATGTTCTCTGACGCGACAGACTCTTTGCCAATTAGCCAATGGTGAAAAAAATAAGGATATTTTTATATTCAAACGACACGAAGAAGAAGAGGGGAACGTAGAAAAATGAAATACTGGATGCAGGTGCGGTTTACGAGCGTCCGTAAACGTTTACGACTACCGGTACGCCGTGGGTCACGAATCGATCGAGCCCGTTTCTCTCTTAAATCGGTGAATATCGTGCGAGCAAACGATCTTCTCGGTTAAATTTCGAAAGTTCGGAAAGTTCACGTTAATACAAAAATACGAAAAAGAATTTATTCGAATCCTTTCTAATTCTTATTAACCTTCATTCGACGATACGCGATCTCATCGCGATTATTCGCGATCAGCGTTGTATGAATAATCGATAATCTTTTCATCTCTTTTTATTTTGTTCACAATCGAGGACAAAAGACAAATCGTAACTTTTATCGAAGATTCCTTCATCTTCGATCCACTTACTCGAGTTATTCAAGGTAGATCATACACCGAATCAAAACAGATCGACAGATAACGTTGACAACGTTTCAGTTATTTTTTTACCTGCTCGATCGATAATACTCCATTGTTCAGGAAACGATTCCTCTATATATTTTCGAACTTCTCCACGGCCGAGCGGCACAAAGAATCGTATGGTTTGCACGCTAGGATAAACCGTTGATAAACCCTCGCCGCATCGACCGGTTTGAATGATCGGTTTCGCGAAAATAAAAATTCTCCAAACGGCCGACCGTGTCCGCAACACGAGAAAACTTTCGAAACGTGTCCATCTTCTCTCCGCCGCGGATTTTCGCCCCGTTCTCGATCCGCGCCGCTTGAAAAAATGAATCAGTGCGTGTCGTGACGAGCGGAAAGTCTGTATTCGTTGATGCGTGAGACGTATACTATCCTGCGTTTATTACGGTATTGTTGTGCATGGTCGCTAACGGTATGACGTAACCGCCATTGTGGTCGCTCGCTATGGAGGGAATTCGTAGGTACGTTACGAGGATTCTTATAAAGAAAAGGGAAACCTCGGCCGATTACGGCGAATAACCGGTGAAACCGAGGCAATAATTTTAGAAAAGATCGGACGCGGTTCATTTAAAAAGTTTCCAATAGGACGCGCGAAGATTCGAAGATGTACATTCTTTTTTTTCTTTTTCCTTTTTTCTCTCATGTTCGTGACTCGATTATGTAATTCCTTCTCGAAGCTCCAACTTGTCATAAAGTGGGGAGGGGGACCATCGTTGGAAACACTGTATCCATATCAATACGAATGCGAGCGACTGTACAGTGGTGTAGTCGTTCAACTCTTTTATTAAAAAAATTTGAGAAATGGAAAATTATGGAATAATCGAAATAAAGATTTATTTCAAGTATCGTAATATATAATAGCGATACGAAATATTGTAATCTTAGTTTTTTTCACGAATGTTGAATTATCCTGGAAATTTTTGTACATTTAAATTTTGTAATAAATTCATTATATTATTTCTAATGACGCGTATTCAAAAATTGGTGTCATACCCATCATTAATACAGTGTCTCCATTGTATCCTGGCTTTTTCACCGGTATAGTAGCATATTGAGTACGCTGTAAACGGATGGAATGAAAAAATATCGATTTCCATTCCTCGATGGATAACCGGTTATCGAACGAGGCATTAACGAGGACGTATATATTTTCGTTCGCACGTGTGAAAATCCCTATATTGGCAATCCAGTATCCAACGAGCTTCGTGAAATCTGTTGCAATTATCCGCTCGCTGGTCGCCCACTATGAAAAGTATTGGCAACGACTTGTTGCAAAAGCGAAGTAGGAAAGTGTTAGGCGATGCGGTTATTCTTAATAAACACTTTGACGTGTTTACAAGTTTATCCTTTCCGATCGAGATGGTATCTGTCGTTTTCTTCGTTTGTTTTTTACTTCTCGTACTGGCTTCTTTTTTTTTTTCTTTTTTCGTTCTTTTTTCCTTTCCTTCTTTTGTTCAAACATCCTGGAGGGATAATTATTAAGAAACCGCCGCGGTCTGATTCGCGTGCACGCGTTTTGCATCGCCGTAATTACCGCCAATTAAGGCTCGCGTTTTAACTGGTTATATCTTCGAACTTATGAAACGCTCTTTCTTCCTTTACTTTGTCGTGGAAAGATATGAATAAATGTTGCGCTTATAATTATATTATTCTACTTTTGCTTCCATTTTTCGAAGATTTTTTTTAATTTTCTTGTCGTATTTTTTTAGATAGTATTTTAATCGCGGATAAAGCTGGATCATTGAAAAATCATTGTCGATTGAAAACTAACGAGTAAAATAAAATAAATTCATAATACTTTTTTTTAGAATATTTTTTTTACTTCCTTTCAGTTATTTAATAAAATCAACTACGTACAAAACTATACTTTAAATTGTAAATCTTTTTCCGGAATTATAGAAATCCCAAAAATTACGTACGTGCATCAATTAAAATAATTAAATTAGCACTTATTTTCAAGATGCATCAAATGATTTCAATCCTTATTTCACACGACTTTTCAAATCATGCACAATAATAATCGCAAGATAATCTTACTAACACTCTTCCTTTTCTTCTGTCAAGGGCGCACTCAGTGTCTTCCACATCGAGGCGCAGTTGAGGGAAGAGAGCAAGAAGAAGCGAGCACAAGAGAAACGGAAGTTAAACAGGGAGGATCCTGATCGAGGAGGAGGACGATGTATCGGCCGAACTTTTACGAGAGCACGTGTCTGAGGTGTTCTCAGACCGTGTACCAGGTGGACAGGGTTGGCCCATTGAAGGATTTCACGTTCTTTCACGCGGGCTGCTTCAAGTGCGCTATATGCGGCACCAAGCTGACCCTGAAGACCTACTACAACAACCAGCACACGATCAACGATAAGGAGGTGTACTGTAGCAGCCACGTCCCGAAACCGGGGCCGGGAACGTTGGACGGATCCAGCGTGGGCATCAGGTCCGCGTTGAACGTGCCAAGAAGTGGTTACGTCAACGAGCAGATCAGAGCCGGCGGCGCATCGCCACGGGGTGTTTATCCGCCTTGGTAAGAAATTTTTCGTAACGCCTTTTGTCGTCTAACCTTTTGCATTGTATCCAGAACGAATCGATCGCTCGAGGACGCCTGAAGTAGAATCGTTGTAGGAACGACGGAATCGAGTCTAGCGCGTTGCAAATCGATTTCAATTATTTTTTTAATGATTTTTTAGTAGAGTAGAATTTTGGCAATGCTGTGGAATAATTATCTCGAGTTTTTAATAATCTAGGAAAATATTAGAGCACGAAGAATTATATATCGGTTAATGAGAATGAAATTGTCGATTTATATTTTTATAATTTATATTTTTATTGGTTGCTCGAGGAAGAACTTGAAGTAGAATCGTTGTAGGAACGTTGTAGGAGTTGAATTTAGTTGCGAATCAATTTCAATAATTTTTTTTAATGATTATTTATATAATAGACTTTTAGACGTGTGTGTGGAATAATGATCTAAGATGCTAGAATTCACGAAGAAATTTACTGGTTAGTGAGAATAAAATCTTCGATTAAATTTAAATTTTTATTGGTTGTTTAAGAATCATTGTAGGAATTATCGAATCAAGTTTTGTTTCAATCAATTTCAACGATATTTTTTTAATGATTATTTATATAGTAGACTTTTAGATAATACTGTGGAACAATGATTTAAGATGCTAGAATGAAGAAATCTACTAGTTGTGAGAATAAAATCTTCGATTATATTTAAATTTTTATTGGTTGTTTAAGAATCATTGTAGGAATTATCGAATCAAATTTTGTTTCAATCAATTTCAACGATATTTTTTTAATGATTATTTATATAGTAGACTTTTAGATAATGCTGTGGAACAATGATCCAAGATGTTAGAATTCATGAAGAAATCTACTAGTTGTGAGAATAAAATCTTCGATTATATTTAAATTTTTATTGGTTGTTAAGGTTTTTCAACGATATTTCTTTAATGATAGAGCATTTCACGAAGAATTATGTATTGGTTAATGAGAATAAAGTGTTGGACTATATATTTCATAGATAGATATAGATTTACGAGGTTTACGCGGATCGACTAATGGGTTCGAATGAAATGAACGAAAGTAGACGATTTCATGTCCTCGAGATGTAGAACTTTGCGTCAGGTTCGTGGAACAAATGTGCGCTTTAGACTTGCTAAGCAGGAGGCAGTAGAGTGTGTTAATTTGGTCCACTGAGAAATTGGTCGAGGCTCGGTGAATCAATTAGCACCACGACTCGCTATATCGGTTAAAAGTTGTTCAGTTTCTTATTCGATTCCGTCCGTTTAAAATATCCTAATTGATCTAAAAATCAACGTATTTTCATTCAAAAAACAACGTTACGTCCCGATCTAATCAACATCTCGATCTAATCAAATAAATATTAAATTTATCAAAATCATAAATCTCAAGGAAAACGCATTGATCGTATTCGAAAAAACGTAATTATCTGTTTCACGCGTGAAAAGATTATTGAAGAATTATGTCAAAATCAACTAACTTGCTATCACAGAGCGAAGAAACAGATTATTATATAAATAAATATCTTCGATATGAAAATCCATCGAAGATTTTAATTTCACTCATTCCACTTTTTCCAGAAAAAAAATCCAAGAAATTAATAGATGATAGTGAATCTATCCATCTTCGTTATATTTATCGCGATATCAACACAATAACTCCTCGATACTGTTATATCTCCACCACTACATCTCGATGGATTTACCACGAAGAAACGAAAAGAAAAAAAAAAACAGAAAAAAAGAAAAAAAAATACGGATCGGTATTCACCTCGTATCTAGGATGCATAGAATGCGGTCTTCCCATGAGCGCAGGGGCCTCGATTAAATAACAGTAACCATAATAAGGAAATTAGTTACGCGTAACACGTATAGTAAGTAGCCACGATTGAAACGAGTCCAGTTATTCGAAACGTCTCCCAGTTCTCTCGTTCTTCTTACTCCTCCGCGGTAAACCGGAAACGGAGGACTCGAAGCCTCCTGTTGCGCGGATCGATCGATCGATCGATCGAGGAAAAGTATCGTGAAACGCATTTATATCGCGTAATTTTCGAGGAGACACGATACACGCGTAATTAAATCGCGTTCAACGCAATCGGTATCGTTTTATTAGCATAATGATACTTTGATCGTGGAACGTGAGCATTTTCTCGTTTCTTTCCTCTCTTTTTTTCTTCTCTCTTTTTTTTTCTTTTCCTTCGACCGGTAACGATGAAACACGGCGAATTTCCATGTATGATTAACGCGTGCAAATTTCTTAATGGAAAAAAAAATCGGAAGATTCGTCACGATAAGGTTACGTTAAACCTCGTTAAAATTCCATCGTTGCCTTTCACGGTTCGGCTTGTTTATTTCGGCCTTTTTATATTTTTTTTCGGTAATAGAATCGTCGGTTATATCGGGGTCGTTAAATGCAAACTGCTGCACAACAGGCCGGCCAGAAAATTAACGTGCACGGCTCTCCTTTACGTTTCTCGGGTTTTAATGGGTGGCGAACGATACGCCGGAAAGTCGATCGACTCGCTTCACGTTCGGTTTCACCACTTTCCCTTCGGTGTTAAATCGAGATCGCCGTTTAAACGGAGTATAAATGGTCGCGCGGCCTTTTGTGCTCCAACGATCGTGTTAACGGTTTGTTAACCGTGTTCTTTAACCTTGGATGCCCGGTTGATCTCCGATCGCGGATCTGGTTCACAACCGACCACTTGCGACTATCGATATCGTGATTTGATAAATATCGACAATTCGATAATATCGTTGAAATATCGACAACAACGGATGGGAAACGAGATATCGATCGCTGAAGAGTTCGATACGGTTTTACGATAAGATCTATTTATTATTCGGATTTCTAAGCGTTTTGATAATAAAAGAACGTATTGTATGTTTATCATTAAAAATACCGATAATCGCAAGTTTTTATCCGTCGCAAGTTTCATTTTCATCCGCGATAAAATCGAATGATTTGCAAGAAAGAAGAGAAGTAACCGTGTCCTATATATATATCGATCGAATGCAAATTCGATTTCTCTTAAAAATCCGCTTTTAAAATCAATTCTTTCCCCTTTCACGCGGAAATTAAATATGCTCGTCGCGCAATTCGGATACTTTTCTACGCGTTAAATTATTTTTTTTTTTCACGGACAACGAGTTACAAACGATTTGTCTCGGAACAGAGGAGTTTGGCACGCATTCGTTCCCCTAGACCTATATTCATGTCGTGTCACTCGAGGCATCTGGTTCATCTTCGTTACATAACGCATCGCCACATTGGCCTTAATCCCGACCAGGTCTCGAACAAAGTGTGAAACCGCGATTGTGCGAGAGGCGCACTTGCTCCCCGCCCGGAATGTCAATGGGTGACCCGATTTCCTTGAAATAACGAGCTCGCCTCCGAGAGATTCGTGCATCATCTCGCCAATCCTTGGCTTCGTCTTTCGTCGATCGATCGAGGGGATAAGTGGGATATCTCGTCGCCGATTAAACCGAACACGCGCGTCTTTCACGCGTCTGACAGTCTAATAGTTGATCTAATAGCCACTCTCACAGACTATTAAGCGAGGAACACGTCAACTTGGAATCAGGAAGATAAATTTTCTTAATTGAAATTTTCAATTTTCCCTCGAATCGTTATAATATAACGAAGAAATACATTGTGACAATTGGAGGATAGATTTATACCAAATTTCAAATTTCATTTTTTCATATACGATTCGAATTCGCGTATCGCAAGAGAAAGAAAAGAAAAAAAACAATTAATTGGAAAAGTTAAAGTTTCGTAGGATTTAAAGTCAGCTTCGATAATAAATAAGAATCATCAAATCGAATCGAAGTTAAATGAAAATCCAAGCGGATCGATTTTAATCTGGATTAATCGAAAAGGAACATTAACCCGTTCGTACGGTTCCTATTAGCGCGATCAGGCAACAATTTACCGCGGCACAGTCGGCACGATAAAACAGCAAATAAGAAACTAAATACCGAAACCCATTCGATTCGGTTTAATTCGCAAGAAGAAGGAGCGTGCTCGCGTCTAAATCAAACGAAAGTCCTTCGATCGCTCCTCGTCCGAATAAAATCAAGAGAGAAAGAGAGAGAGAGAGAGACCTGTTGCGAGGCATCCAAAAAAAAAAAAAAAATAAACTATGCAACAAAACTATCTCGTAAAACTTAAGCAAAGATGTAGGAATGTCTATCTGCGACGTCACGGACGATTCATGATAACCACAGGAGGATCGAATTCGCGTCTCCGGAAATTCTCTCCGAGGCGTCGATTTGTATCGTTTTCACCGTCGAGGAGCAAGCAAGAGGCGCGCGTGCACGCACGAGTTACAGTGGAAGAATTTCTCGTAGCCGCGTTTCGCGAGCTTCGCCTGCGGCTGACATAAGGAGCGCGTGCACCTCGGTGGAAGAGGATGGAGCGGGAACAAGAAGCCGAGGAAAAAGGAGGGGGAGAAGAAGAAGAAGAAGAAGAAGAAGAGGTTGCTCGATCGCGAGTGAATGAACCCCGGGAGGACGAGAGCGAGGAAGATGTAACACATCCATTTAACCGAGAAACTCTCTGGTTTCTCATAAGCGATGCGGCACAAGCACGAGCACAAGCTCTCTCGCGCGCGTTGTATTTTTCATAAGCCGATGAATCAGGCTCAGGTGTGGTAATTAACTGCATAGGATGCTCCGTGAAATGCAATTGAATCGACGAATCCGCGTGGAACAACGTTTCCATCCGCGGCCCAGTTCCGGGAAAAAAAGCTGACCCGGTTCCTCGACGCGTTTGAATTCGCGTTGGTAAATGCCGGAAGCGGGGACGAAGATCGTCACTTTTCGCAATGAACGAACGAGAGAAAAAAGAAGGTTGCTTTAATCCGTTTAAATCTCCGATGATCGCGATGATCTCTTCATTTTTTTTATTTTCCTCGTTCTCTTCTCTCTCTCTCTCTCTCTCTATCTCTCTCTTTTCTACATTTTCCATCCTCGCGATCTCTCGCTGCTCTGATAGAAGTTCACGTCGACCCTGGCCCCCCTCAACACCCGTTGCATAATTTTGTTCCAGTTACGATAATGTAGACTCGCCTAATTGTGCCAGGCACCTGAACGGACACGGTTCACCGCCGGCCACCAATTCGTCCCATCGTGATCTTCATGGTAACTCCGGTGGAGGGGCGTCCTCGCCTTACAACTATAATTATTCCGGGGACGGGAGCTACCAGTATGGGAGATTCGACGCGAGCGCGCTTCACATCGCCCATGCCCTTAAGCAGACCGAGCTTCAGAAGGGCTACAGCAAGGCACGCGAGAAGCCCATCGATTATTATCTGGTGAGTCATTCGCATAGTCCGGTGAAATCATTCGTCACGGTCACCGCCATATTGGGAACGGGTTACCTCTATTTCTATACGCCGATCCAAACGCGTAATTAAAACCGGCATGAGGTTTTTAATTGTCGTTGTTTGACCGATCGTTTTATCGATATGTTATTAACTTTGCCTCTTTGAGGTGTTACCGCTGCGTGGAATTTCACTTTTTTTTTTTTATTTAAAATTTTTTATTTATTTTTTTTATCTTTTTCTTTTCTTTTTTTTTTTTTTTTCGATAAAAGTCGAATCGCTTTCTTTCAAAGTTAAAAGTTCGATCGATCGAGATCTGAATATTGGTATTTTGATTGGCAAAAATGGCGCGATGAAAAGATGGGGCGTCTTATATGGAGATGTTGCATCGTGTCTCTTTCGAGTTGCAATGTCGTAACGGAGTTGGGTAACTTTAAATTGAGACGTGGGGATACTTGAAAGTTTATTCCGAAACTGTCTTTTTCTCTTTTCTTTTCTTTTTTTTTTTTAGTGGCACGTGAATGTATTTTTAAAAAATTTTTGCACGATCGAATTGAAAATTGTTTCGAAGAATGGATTAAGATTCGAAGTACGAGTTGAAAATAATGGAAAATTTGAATTTCACGATTTTTCTCGGTTATTCAGAGTTTTTTACCAATTGGATTATGAACGTTTCAGTTCTCTTGGATTCTAACCCATCTCATTAAACGATTACGATTAACAACAAACTCTTTCTACGAATAATACCTGAAAGCGTTGATACTGCGCTTGCATTAACTATGTGTCCAATTAACGTCAGTTAACATCGAGGATAAAATTCTAATGTCGGTTAGTTATCAAAGATGATTACTATCTTACTATTTCGACTCGGTACTTATCTCAATTCATTCATCTTATCCGATAAATAAAAGTAAAAATTTGCAACAAAGATATTAAAATGAGATAAAATTGGAAAATTCTTACAATTTTTTATTAAATTATAATTCCTTTTGAAACAAAAAATAATACTAAATTTAATCCTATTTCTATTATCGAATAAAACACACCACGTTTTTTATACAATTCCAACAATTTGACTACGGTCGAACGGAGTATATTATCGAGTCCTGTTCGACGTTGCACCCCACTCTTCATCCCCTATCGATCGATTCGAGCCGAACAAAATTCGAACTCTCATCCAGTTTTCGAGAGTTGAGCTAGCAAAGCAAAGATATTTCGACGCGTGGAGTTATTGGACGGTAACGTTGGCAAATTCTTCGATTGTGCAACGCCGTTCGTTAATGAGAAAATGCTCGAAAATTTCCGATTGCCGTTGGAATGTGGAACCAGGATTCCGTGACTTTCATGCGCGGCTCGAATTGACAAACGAGGAATGTGTACCGCGGTTGAGACGGGCCCTACATGAAAATGAGAATGCCGTCTGCTTTTCCCATGGTGGCCGGGGCTAGGAAGAAGAAGAAGAAGAAGAAGAAGGCCGAGCCGCTAGTCGCTCCACTATCGGCCGCGTTTTCTCTCAATCCGCTTTCGCGTGCACATCCAGCAAAACGGCCTCCCGCCGGCTACGGCCGTTATTTATAGTATTTCGTGAATGTCAGCCTACCTGCGTGCACGCTCTTACGAAACGAAAGTAGCGTGGGCATCGAGCAGGGTCGTGCACGCCCGTTTCTCTGCACCACCTCGTTTCCGGTTAACCGACGTTGACGAGGGACCCTCGCCATCCCTCCATACATTGCATTGATTATTTGTTTCGAATTTTTACCAGGAAAATAACAAAATTTTTACCAAGTAAAAAATGATGTGATTGTATAGTGTTGAAGAGAATCTATATTTTTGAAACGATAAAAATTAATATTAAATAATTTCAATCTATTAAGGAGATATATAAGTACACAAGTAGATACGCGTTTAAAATTAGAGATTAGTTGGGATAATTTAATTTATACGATATACTAAAAATTTCAAGATAATTATAATTTTTCACCGTCTAACCACCGTCTGTGCAATTTACGTCCACGTGACCATGAAGCATATTCAAAGATTATTCACCTTTCTGCTCTGATAAATCTATAAAAATTAGACTGTCTTTACATTCCATTTTCCAATACTCCAAGTCGAATATTACGGAATTCTTCGTAACATTTCAACACGTGAATCTCGTTTCGTTTCCATTTTATTTGAACGGATGATAATCAGTGGCGCGTTGGATGGGACCGTTAGATCACGTACTTTCTACGTCCAAGAAGAACGAAGAAGTAAAATAAAAAAAAAAAAAGAGAGAAAAAGAGAAGAAAAAAATAATAATGGCACGCCCAAGATCGGATTTGCCCACGCGGTTCCCCAATTATCGACCGCTCGTAAATTCTCGACGATCGTTCTCCTCGATCGATAGATGAAGAACTACCGTGTCGATCTCTACGATTCTTGGAACCATGAATCGCGGATGGCCGATCCACGAGGCGTTCGAGCGATCGAAGATCGCAAGAAATTGGCGACGATCGTGGCACGCGAAGCGTGAAGAATCGCAAAAATCGGGCGAGCAAGAAGCCGTATCTGTCGTCTTTAGATATTGCAAGGACGTTATTAAAGATGTTTGCGAGATATTTCTTTGATGAAAATTCCGAGAGAGAAAATTGTATGTAAAAATATTTTTAAACTTCTTATTCCAATCAAAATTTCTGACGTGATATCAGAGTTTTTCGTATAAAATTTATCTTTCTTATTACAAAATTTTTCTCACTCCAAAATATTTAGAACTCAATTCGATAAATTTGTCGCCTCGCGAAATTTCTTTATTACGGAATACGAATTATCAACAATTTTTCCAGAACGATGTATTTTCGAATCGTAAAAAGAAAAAAGATCCAAGCGAAGTGAAATTTTCTCCTCGTTCCGTCTCCCGCTTTCGCGCGTTCCTCCTCTGTCAAGGTTCCACGAGGCGACTTTCTTCGCGCGGGCAACCCGTTTCCGCCAGATCCGAGAACAATGGCCGCGAACGTCCTCGTGAACGTTATTCGAACAGTTGCCACGGAAGAACGCGTCTTATTTTCACGTGGACGCGATGGAAAGCTCGCGCGGACCCAGAGTCGTTTCCGCTTGCGGTACCCGTGGCTCACGGTTAATTAGAGAATCGTTGGTTGGAAAGAGCGGAGGGAAGGGAGGACACCGTGTGCGTATCCCGTTTTAAACAGCGATTGTGGCTCACCTCTCATGGCGCCTTCGCCAACCAACGACCCACGGATGTTAATTGGAATCGGTCAATCGTGCGACCGTGTCTATCGATTTTATTCTTACTTTCTTTTCTCTCCTTTTTCGGTGAGATCCATTGCGCGGATTGGAAATATCGATGGTACAGTGATCGATTGCGCGTTTATCATGCAAATTCTTTCTTTCTTTCTTTCTTTCTTTCTTTTTTCGAAGAGTAGTAGTTTTTTGGAGATTTTGTATTTTAAAAATCTCTTTATAAAATGTTCTTTTTTAATACGGTGATATTTTGTAATATTTATTGTTATTATTATTATTAAAAATTATTTCTTTCGCGAATAAAAATAAAAATCGAACGCGAGAATTTTAATTCTGTGTTTATAAACGATCTCGTCCAATTTCGTTCGAGTTTAATAACAAAGGAGGGGAATATCGATACAAATCTTCTGTTTACAAACGAAAGGATTACGGGAACGTTTCCTTTGAAATTAAACAGACGACGCGAACTTTTAGCAGTGTGGCTCATTACCGCGACGCGTTTACACGCGTGAGGAAGGAAATCTGTGCCAGACGCGACAACTTCTGCTAAAACTCGATATTTTAACGGAAACGTATCCACGAATGGAACACATCTGTTCGAGGAAAAAGCAAACAGAAGTTGGAAATTTCTTTCGTGACGGAATCTTGGTTAACCAGTCACGCGAACAATCATCGAAGAGAATTACTTCTTTAACGACGTTGGCAAATAGATTGATCGAATTAATCCTATTAACGTGTTCACTGATTTCCTTTTTCTCCACCGTCTGGGAAGCTCAATATCTTTACATTTGATAAATTTATAATAGATATAATACCGAGGATTTTTATTCAACCTCGTCGAGTTTCTCGTCTCTTTTCATCCCATAGATTTTAATAATATCTTAAATATATTTTCTTTAAGTTCGATTTTTAATCGTGGCGACATTATAAAATATATATTCTTAGAAATATTTCCTTGAACAATAAATAATCGAAGAACTTTATCGCGCAAAATTTGTCGACCGGTTTATGTAACGAAAAAAATCGCTTCTTCTCGATGAAACTCGAGGAAACAGATTGATTGAAGATTAATCCTATTACCGCGCTTTCTCATCGTTTTAACGATAATTTTTATTCTTCTCGTGCGGATGCAAACGACGAGGGAACGGTGGTCATCGATTTCAAAATAGTCTCTCGGTTCTTACGAGAAATTATTGTCTCTTTCTCTTTTTTCCTAGAAAAAAAAAAAGCTAATTGCACCTGTCGCAGTGAGAGGCTGACACTCGTCTAACTTAGACTGTCTAAGCAATTTTAGCAAGCACAACCGCAACATTCCTTACCGTACAAAGAGAGATTCAACTATGGAAATAGAATTTTTTTTCGTCGTGCAAATTTCAAATTGCAAATAACCTAGTTTGATTTATTATAAATTTATTCAATTGGATATATTCGTAAAAAAAGAAAAAAATAAATAAATAAATATATTCCTGTTTCATTAAAAATTAAGATTAATCCTGTGAAAATCGCTTGTTTTAAAAAAATTTAGTTAAACTGAAAGATACGCGATATACCGTTAAATTTCTTGGAATATCATCATCCCTTCGATCAAAAATCTTTTTCAACTGATTGAAAACTCGTGGAAATGTCAGTGCTCTCCAACATCGTCCTTATTTATTTCTCGCGACAATTTGCGTCACCATGACGTAACTGTAGCGTGGGCTGTGCGTATTTCTTAGTTTATTACGCGGCCTATACGATGCAGGAAATTGCGTAACTCGAGGCCAAATCCGACGAAACCATTTTCAAACGATCGTCGAGACACGTTCCATTCGTTTCCACGAAATGGATGATCGATTTATCTTCGTGGATCCTCGATTACGATACACGAATTAATCCGTCCATCCTCTTTCTTCGTTAGAACTGTTTATCGGCTTTGATCATTCAAAGCCCCGTTTTTGGAAAACAGAAAACACGGCGTGAAAGTAAGCTCAAGAACGAAAAAACTGGACGCCTATGGGACGCTGAGGCTTTTCGATAAACGAGAAGAAGAGAAGAAGAATTTAATTGCGACTTCTTCTTCTTCTTCTTGGGTGAAACTCGTTCGAGTTGTGAATCCACGAAAGCGATTCGTTTTAAATTTCCCGCGCGAACCGGATGATGACCGCAAGAAGAACGTTTCTTTCGTTTCGATAATTAGGAGAAAGAGGCTTGATCGTTCTCTGTTTTTTGTTATAATTATCAGGATCGAGATGAGCAAACGCGTTTGGAGATGAAACATCGCAAAGAAGAGGATGACCTCTATCGAAAATTCGCCCACCATCGCGAGGAGGAGGACAGACGAATTCGAGAGGAATTTAGGGTACGTATATTTATTTTTAATATTAACAAAATTATATTGTATCGAATCCGTATAACGCGTGAATATGCAATATCACGTGAAATGTTCACGATTTGGAAACTCATCAAGAAAATTGTATAATTCTGCAATTCGACGAGTTGTAATTTTCTTATTATTATAATTATTATTATAATCGTGGAAGATTAATTGTTTATCGAGTAGGATGAATGGGAGAAGGAGTTGGAACAATTATCGGCGAGATGGGAACGAGAAAAAGGCGGAAGAGCCCGAGCCCAGCAATTTCAACAGGAGAAAGAGGACTTGGAGAAGAACATGACTCTTCGCAGGGACAAGAAGAAGGAAAGTCTCACGCGCAAAATGTTGGAGCACGAACGGTACTTATTAAACTTAATTAAACCGATTCCACATTCGTGCCGTTTCATTCATTCGGGAGGGAAAATCACGCGATTGTGTCATTTGATCCACGATTAATCCCCTCGAATCTGTTTACTTTTCCGAGGAGAAAACTTATTTATTTTTATCGTGCTCGAAACGTGTCGTCTTTCCTGCCATCGCGACAAGTATTTTTTTCTTTTTCTTTTTTACACGATAAGATTTATATCTTAATAGAAAGTGGGTGGAAGAAACCCACTCTGCCCTCCCTCCTTTCACCACTTTTCTCTCGAATTTCTTTACGAATGAAAAATTTACCGATCTATCCCCAACGATATCCATCTATATTTATCAAAAATCCTATCATCGAATTTCTTCAATCGTAATAAAGAATTCCATATCCTTTATCTATTCCATAAAATCCAGACGCAAGTTTCGATTTTACGTATCGGGAAATTTTCGAAAATTTCCTTTCTCGATCTAATTTCCAGGGCGGCAACCGCGGCGCTGGTGGAGAAACAGAGCTCGGAGATGTTGGAGCTGATCAACGAGGCGAGGAGCGAGTATATGCGCCAGGAGAGCCTGTATCTCGACGAGGGGGACGGTTATGCCCAGGAAGCGCCGCCTTTGCCTTATCCGTCGCGTGCTCCACCCCCACAACCCCCAGCCCTCGCCAAGTATCACATCTACAATGATCCTCTCGAGTTTGCCGACATGGATCAGATAGCTATTTCGGTAAGCCCCCCCCCTCCCCCCTTTAACACCGCCATCCTTTCCTAAACGTGGAAGGGGAAGTGCGTTACACACGCGGAATTTTAAATCGAATCGGATATTTTCATATATCCTCGCCTTTTTATCCGCGTTCCTTCGTCTATACACGGGGACTAGTAATCGATTTACGACCTTTCTTTCGTTCGAAGGATGGTTCGTCTTACGACGACCATCGTGTCGTGGCTATTCGTTATTCGATACGTTGAACGACGATATTAGCGAAATAGAGGGGTGAAGGGGAGGCTGAGGGTTGTTCCAGTTTCCTAGAATCGTCGAAGATGACATAAATTTGATTTTTTCGGATATAGTCATATTTTCTGTCATCATTTGATTTTTTGGAATCAGCATTCTTTATATATAAAGTTTTTCACGTGGGAATATTCGTCTAGGTGGTGATAGAAGACTGAGAATAAAATTTTTAAATTTTATCCATCTCGTTGGAGAGTTATTTTTAAAAAAAGCTATCTCGTGCTAATTCAATACTTTCGAAAGTTAATATATATTTTGATAACGAATGATTTTCGTAATCGATACTTTTGCGAATTATGTTTTTTTTTCTTTGACAAATCAGGTGGCTCAAGAGGATCAGAAAACGTTCACAGATCTGGTGCGGCAGTTGGTGAGCAGATGCGGATCGGATATAGAAAAAGCTAGGACGATATTCCGATGGATCACCGTGAAGAATCTAAATACTATGCAGTTCGACGAGAATTTACGCGGGGACACGCCTATGGGCTTGTTGAGAGGAATAAAACACGGGACTGAAAGTTACCACGTTCTGTTCAAACGATTGTGCAGGTAAACGCTCTGACTTCTTTCGATCTTTCTCACGACACGCCCAAAATAATAATTCATCCCTAAAGGCGTATCCATATTTTTTTCTCTCTCTTTTTCAAAATTCGAAACGAACGAAACGTATCGATAATTTTTCACGTTTTCAAAAATTCAAACACGCGATATTTTTTTCCTTCAGTTATGCTGGACTGCATTGCGTGGTGATAAAGGGTTACAGCAAATCGGCCGGCTATCAGCCGGGTGTTTGCTTCGAGGACAATCGATTCCGGAACAGTTGGAACGCCGTTTACGTGGCCGGTGCATGGAGATTCGTTCAATGCAATTGGGGGGCAAGACATCTGGTCAATGCCAAAGAAGTTCCTCGTCCTGGCCAACCGAAGGCCAAGAACGACAGTCTGAGGTGAGACACGGTTCAATATCGTATTTTCCCCCTCAGCTCCAATCGTTCAATCCATCTTTTTCTATTTTTTCCCCAGATACGAATACGACGATCATTACTTCCTCACGGACCCGCGTGAATTCATCTACGAATTCTTCCCCCTTCAAGAGGAGTGGCAATTGCTCAAGCAACCGATTTCCCTCAAAGATTTCGAGGAGCTGCCTTTCGTGCGCTCGTTGTTCTTCAGGTAAAAAAAAAAAAGAATAAAATTCGACGATTATCGCGAGGATTAAACATTCGATCGGTGGAAATTGGACAGGTACGGCCTCTACTTTCCGGATACGAACACGAACGCAGTCATGTACACGGATTCTACAGGCGCTGCGACCGTGAGGATAGCCATGCCAGCTCACATGCAATCGTCCCTAATTTTCCATTACAACTTGAAATTCTACGACAACGACGGGGACGGTTACGACGGCGTGTCGTTGAAACGTTTCGTAATGCAGGTAAACCTTCTTGAGAAACTTGATGGAAATGAAAATTCTTTCACGGGTAACAATTGTTCATCATCCATCCTGTATAAATAATCAGGGAAATGTAATCAAAGAAGGAAATCTAGGAGTTTGGGAGTCGTCTCGTTAATTGATTGCTCGCCAAGTGAAATTAATTAATGAAGAAATTCGGTAAAGTAACAGATCCGTTCAAACAATCCGTTTCAACAAATGTTTACGATGATATCATGTACGTTTTTCAATATTGATTTTCAATGTTTGATTTATGTACCGATCTCTCGATCTCTTAACGAGATGTTTGACGAGACCTCGTGAATTTTAACACTGCTTATCCAATCATGTATCATTCTTTGGATAAATATAAAATCGAAGAAATCGCGTAAGAATTTTATTTTGGAAATTTTATTTATTTGTTATACAGTCTGTCGTCGGGAATATCGTCGCGTTCCGTGTTCACGCGCCCTGTTCGGGAGCTTTCCTCCTGGACATATTTGCCAACGCTGTCACGCCGAAGGAATACTTAACAGGGGAGCCGATGAAGTTCAAGAGCGTGTGCAAATTCAAAATCGCTTGCGAGGAATTGCAAACGGTGATGGTGCCGTTGCCCGATTGCGCGAGTGGCGAATGGGGCCCTACGAAAGCCACCAGACTCTTCGGCCTCATACCAATAACCCATCAGGTATCTTACACGATAAACTATTATCTTAAACTATTTTTAAATTATTCTCCATATTTCCACGGCTATTTATATTTTCTAGGTATTTTCTTGTCTTCACTTTTAAGTAGAGCCGCTAAACTCGAAATTCACTGGTTTCATGTATATTTCTTTTCTCTTTCGATTGTTAAAAATTGAAATATCAGAAACGTTGTTGTAACTCATTTCTTTTACATCTTTTCGATCCATCAGGAGGCACTGGTGTTCGCTGGCCGCGAGTTGGAAATCCAATTTCGAATGTCGAGATCGTTGACCGACTTCATGGCGACGCTGCACAAAAATGGCATCGAGGAAAAACGCTTGTCCAAATACGTCACGCATTCAATCGCCGACGACGACGTGGTGACTTTCTCGATCAGCTTTCCAGAGGAGGGCCAGTATGGGCTTGATATTTATACAAGGGAATCGACCAATCCGACAAACGTGCCGCATGACATCACCGGTGAAAAACACTTGCTCACTCATTGCTGCAAGTATCTGATTAACTCGAGCAAGAGGAACTAGCCAGGAGTTCGTCATTTCGTATTTTCATATATATATATATATATATATACAGTACAGATATAGATATAACGATTTCGCTGGCTCGATTCGAAGAAACATCGCGTGAGAGGATTGGCTGGATGTGATTCCAGACAAAAAAAGAAAAAAAAGAAAAAAGGTGCTGCAAGTTCTCTTACCATCCAAGTTCCTTCCTATTTCCTCTTTCTCTTCTTGTTTTCTTCTCACCGCGGGATATGGGGAATTTGGAGCTACGTGTAAGAACTAATCTGCGAGATTAGCCTTTAACTTGCCAGTAAATTATCCATTAATTAATCAAGAGTTAATCAAGAGGTGACGAAAGATGGTGTTCACGATGATAGTACAACTGGAGGAAACGGAGGTGAAAGTACAACTGGTACTTCTTCGGACTGTAACTGAATGCGATGCGAGAAACTTTTGACAAATGTCGCCCAAATGTGCGAGAACGAATTACGATCTGACGCGCTACCTCCACATTCTTTCTAGTTTAATAATAATAACCATGAGCTTATTGTTGAAAGGTGATCATCGAACGAGACACGTCTAACGTTTGAGGAATTATGCTGCGTAAAGGATACGATGGAAAAGATGTAACGAGCGTAAAATAAGCTCTGTTTAAATAGGATAAGCTCTATTTTTAATAGGATCATACTCACACTCACACGCGCCGATTTTCCCTTTTAATTTTCACGACCGAACCACCGTGTCGTCCCTCGTGTTTCCGCTAGAAAGTTGGCAATTATAAGTTAACCAGCATTGGAGATCGGTGCGACCGATCTCCAAATTAATCAAACTTTCTCGCCTCGACGAGAGGCATTAATCCCCAGTTATCTCGATTTGTTTTAATTCAATCTCGAGAATCTCGTGCGTTTCATTTTACTTCATTTGGCGAGATGTTTTCGTGTATGTGTACGTATAAATTATGCACAGAGGATCGTTTCGATCCGCTTTATCGGATCGATCTTCGATAAGATCTTCTCGATTGCGAACGAAGAAAGTTTTCAAGGATGGAACTTTGTTCTCAAGTTTTCTATGTTCTCTTTGTATTTTAACGATGATATATATATATATAATAAAAGCATTCCTTCTTTATTTCTCGCGAACGACTATCACCGTTGCTAAATGAAGGAGCAATTATTTCGATGAAAACATCGTGAATGTGCACGGTGATGTTCCATTCCAATAATTAAATAGGTTCGTTAAAGTATAGAAAGCTTTTTAAAATCACTAAATTTTTGCGGCTACGGTGGTTCTCGAAGTTCAGGTGCTATATGTTATTTTGTCAGGATTAGCTGCACGATTCTAGTTATTTTCGTATGCGAGAGGCGTGGAAACGCTGAAACTTTTTCCAACGGGAAGTTACAGCGGTGAAAGCTAACTGTAATTGTTAATTTTTGTAATATTAACGTCTTTTTCCTTTTCCCTCTTGTCTCTTTCTTCTAATTCAAAGTTATAACGACGCTTATGCAAGAAAGTTCTCCACGATTCCGTATTTTTTGTTACCGGTGGAATAAACTATAACTTCGAGCTTAATATATCCTTTCTCATTATTTCTAACGAGTATGTAAATTAATTTTTATACATACTACAGATACTCAATAGAGATTGTTGTCTTATTGTAAAAAAAGAAATTAATAAAATCTAATTTTATGGAAATCCCGATTTATCTGGCATAAACGTAACGTATAATTATTCTATCTATTCAATTATATTTATATTTAACTTTCTAATTAATTTAAATAATTAATTTATATTCATATATGTTGTAGTTACCTTTCGTATTCGTAATGATTTCCCGCCTAATCTTTTGCGCAAGAACTTCACGACTCCGCCTGAAGGTGGCAGCACGGTCTTCGTTTCCCGTTTCGTTCTGACGTGCCGGAGCCCGCGATCTAATTAAGTGCGACGAAGTAAACGTCGATGTGCTGTGAAAATACTTTAAACTGTGTCATATTGAAGACAAACTCCAAGTTTAACTCGCTAAAGTGGAAAACTAGAGGTTCCAAGTGGCTGACACGACATTCGAGACGAAGTTGAAAGCGTCGTCAACGAGCCCCGACGTAACCGGTGAGTTTTTTTTTCTTTTGCGTCGTAAATTTCAATATATATATATATATAGATATATATATTGAAACATCGTTATTATCGAACTAAGATTATTAAATATAAGAAAAAACGTTATTCGAAGATACTTTTGGAGGCTTTAATATCTTTTTCTGTCATTGTGACAGATTTTTAATAATTCGTCGCAATAGGCGTTGTTTTATCAAACTATATTTCAAAATGTCGGCGTTAAAGAAGCAATTACATGCGCAATACCTATGTATATCGATTTATTGGAGAGAATGCATTTTACGTCTTTTTTCTCTTTTATTTTTTAATTTCGAGCAATCTACGTCTGCAAAACTGCTTAAAATGCATTCGTAAGCCCAATTCCATTCCTAATTGTTCGTATTCCCGTTCTCTTTCATAATTGTAAAACATTTTTATGATCGAACGTTTATTAGATTTCGTATTTGACTAATCGTATTATACGTAATGATATGTGGATAGAGTGACGCATATACATAAGTATACGAGAATAGAGTTTTAAAAAATCAATTTCCAACATTTACAAGCAATTAATGGAGTCGAAAGCGGCAAGATGATTATCGATTTCCTCGATATCTGATATTAGGATCGCGTTTGAAAGTTAAAATGGTCTCGTGTGTGACATAACGGCGTACATTGTGTATAGCGTGCTCTCTCGATGTATGCAGTGAAATTATACTTTATAAAACACCGTGGCCTCATATACCGAAAAATCGACTAGTCTGATACACTATATCAAATTTTTTCTCTCTTTTTCTCTCTTTCTCTCTCTTTCTCTATAGATTTACGATACATATTTATTAGCGACGTGAACGGAGAACGATTTATTCAGTGAACCGTGCGACGAGTGACACGATTGCAAAGGACGATCGATATCGCGAAGAAAATCCGACTTTAAGCCGGGATTAATTTAAGAAATAAACGGACGGTCGAGAGAGTTTCAATTTTGAATTTCTGGTTTCCCCTTTTTCCGATTTTCTTTATACCACATGATCTATCTAAATCATCGAATAGTCATTAATAGATTCTTTTTTGATACATTCGCTTCATTCGCAGTCTAATAATTTATTTAATATAAAATAATATAAACGTATTAAAAGAAATTTAATTTATGAAATATTACATTTTTGTTTTTAATTTTTATTTTTAAATTTATAATATTATTAATATAAATTTTTAGTAAATGTAATATTTTATAACTTACAAAAATTTTAATTCAACTAAATTTTTAATATTTTTAGTTATTTTTAGTTATTTTAAGCGCGATTATTTCTTTTTTTACCTTCAAATATCGAAGATAAATCGATCTTTTTTTTTGAATAACGCGTTTTGTATCAGAATAAACGTTGAATTCAAAACATTGAATTCAAACTCAAAGACGAAATTAAAATTGTATTTTGTCAAAATTGTCAGTCATGAATGTATCCATTGATACCAAATATGTATGAACAAACTCTTGATGAACACTCTCATCAGTTTCAAAAGTTAATACTCTTATAAAAGAAAACGTAACCAATAGTTAAACTTATGTATTATTAGGAAAAATTCATTAGTACGTAATCTTCGTATAAAATGTAACTAATAATAATATCAATTAAATCGATTAAGAGGATTCCGCTCGTAAGATTAAAACAAAGGGGGCTCTCACGACGATTTCATTTCCTCGAACCAATCAAATAAACAAGATTATTCCCGTATTTTATCCGACTTGCGGGCCCATTAAATTCATATCGTTCTATTTCTGACAGACCACCCGGTATCTCTATTGCTCGATATCAACGAGAACTAATTATCGAGCTCGTCTCGCGTTATTATTCGTTCCAAAGACGAATCGCCATCCGTGCGCTTATATACTTTCTTACAAAGAACGAAAGAAAGAGAGAAAGAAAAAGAGAGAGAGAGAGAGAGGAAGAGGGAAAGAAATAGCGGAAACTCGTCGCCTTTCGAGGAGTCGCTAATTAAATAGCCACCAATTCAGGCTTGTCCCCTTTGCGGCAACTTCCGGAATACGGCCGGCCAGAATTGGACCGAGATGAGAAAAGAAACTTTTTTCTTATCCAGACGCGAAAAGAATGATTTTCGCAATTCAAGCGGACGTCACTTTGTAATTTATAGCGCGTTAAGCGGATCCATTGTAATTGCAGATCAGCTTATTTACGGTTGTCGTTTGGGTTATTGTAAACCAAAAACGAATGGAGTGGATAAAAGACAATGACTCGTTGAGCAAAGGCTTATGGGTTTTATTTTTAACGATATAATTATAAGGGGGGAAGAATAATTGGATGAAATTTAATGGACGAAAGTAAAATTTATCTTTTTTATACGAGACTCGGATTATTATATAAGATGGATTTATTACCAAGGTTAATCGAGTGTTCTGAGTTTTTTTTTTTTTTTTTTTTTTTTTTTTTTT
>NW_025221692.1:790228-930856 GCF_014066325.1 Apis laboriosa
TTTTTTTTTTTTTTTTTTTTTTTTTTTTTAGTCTAGTGCTGTATTTTTAAGACGCGCGATCGAACAAGTATGCTTTGGTTACACAATTGTTTGACCAACGTTGTCGCGTGGTATTTAAAAATGTAAAGTAGATAGGTAGATATTTTTTCTTCGGTTCGTACATCGGAATCGTGAGAGTTTCAAATATTTTATATACACACACGCTGGAAGAAGGAAGAAACAAGAAAAGAGAAAAGAGATATTATTTTACTTGTAGCAGATACGATAGATTACGATAGATTATAGCAAAGTATATGCTAACAAACGCGCACGGCTATTATTTCGATTGAAAAAAATAACCAGATACAATTCTACGTCACTGGTTAGGAACTCAACATTATTACCACTTCCTTCATTTATATTTTTTATGGTAGCGTGAATAATCTTCCATCGAATATCTTTTTCTAACTACCCGAGCGAAAAAACACGTATGCATTTCAACCCCCCCCGACACACCTTCGAATAATTGCAAACCACATTTCATATCTTTCTCAAGTCGTATAGGCTTATTTATCGTCGATTGTTGTCGCGCGGGGATCACAGGCTCTGGCAACTTTTTCTTCGTTACACGCATTAAAATTCGTAGAGACCCGAGCGAAGGAGTGGCCCTCGTCCATAGACATGTCCGTTTTAAAATACATACATGTTTATATCCGGTTACGCGTAATGATATTTTTTTTAATTCGAAATATGAAAGAGAAAAAGTATTTATGCAAAATTCAAATACTTGTATATAAATTGTTTAATACTTTTTCTTTTTAAATAAAATTCTCCTACTATCTCTAGTTAAATAGGAAATCATTTTTTTTACTGAGATTAGACTCATTTTTGCGAAGCGAGTAGCGCATCGATACCACAATCTCTCTATATATGTAAATTACGATTAAAGAGAAAAAAGAAAAAAAATCAGAACCACGTTAAACCACGTTCTTATCAACCGACTTACACATGAAAAATGTGTTTCTATTTTTAATAGTCATAAAATATATGTATATATATATATACACACACACACACACACACACATACGCGCGTTTAAATACACGTACACTCGTCCATCGAGTGTAAAAGCTATCGCCTTTCCAACTATTTTTGCGCCCACCCCCTCCTTCTTTAATCTGAACCCGAACCGAGAAGATCTATAATGCATGCCGTACGCGCGAGGGTATTTCCAATCCCGTATAAACCCCCTCTCCCCCTCTTTGCCAGATAGCGAAACACCAAGGGTGAAACGGTTGTCCGTCGTGTGGTAGAAAGGGGGTGGGAAGGGAGAGAAAGAGAAGCTCGTAGAAATATCGGGCATCGAAGTGGCGCGATGTTTTCGAGGGTGGCGTGACCGCGACGTGTGAGTCACGCGCGAGAACGATCTCAACCCCCGCGATTCCCCATTTGCTTCGTTTCATTTTCGAAATACGATGCAAATTAAACGTACATTTTCTCGGTGTTTTGAAATCGTGATACAAATAATTTCTCGTACATTTATATTCACGATCTAACAAACTTGGAGACGAATGAAAATCGGCAGATCGTCACTCGTTAAGTTAATAATAATTTGGATATTTAACTTCTCTAGGAAAGTTGAAATTCTTATGGATATCTACGTAAATGAAATTTGTATTCACCAATATTTTGCATAATCCAAAGTCGAATTCTTTTATTTCTCTCCCCCTCCCCCGATCTTCCCTAACGCGCGATAGTAGGGTTTTCCACCCTCCTCGTAAGCTCGACGTAGATAAGACCGCGTTTTCACGCTCGCTTCATCGTCGCTATGCGAATGACACACGCCTACAAACTGTACGATCACCCCCTCGGCGATTGCTTTCTCTATAGTAGGAGAAGTGTAGGAGGAATCGAGCGGTGCATTATTTATTACAGGGAATGGAGGAGTTGAATGTAATCTCGCTGGTAGATCGTGACCGATAGCTCATATTTGTGACCAGGGGATGATAATTGGCGATGGGCGTGTAGAAGATTTGGGGAAAGGAGAAGTAAGCTCGGTGAGCTTCGAAGTGGGCAGGAAATTGGGAGGATTTCAGGGTTTCAGGGGAATTTTGGAGGTTTTTTTTAATGGGGAATTTAATAGAGATTTCTCGTTGAGGAATGGTTTCGATGATTTAAGGATTTAAGTAATTTCGTTGAATGTGCTGAATCCTGTTTGATTTCACGAGTATTAGGATAATAAAATGTATGCAGTGGATAATATTTGGGTGGTTGTATTTAAATAAATTGGAAATGAAGAAGAGAGTAAACGTGTATTTCCGTAGAATCGTAGAAATGAAAAATTTGATCGTGAATTTTTGATTGAAAGGATTTTAGTCTCGTTGGGCACGAGATAAACATTGCATCTCCTTTTAATCAGGAACAGAGATCCCTCCATATTTCTATGATATTTATGTTTTGATGCGTAAACCAAACCTCAAAGCTCGGTCACTTAATAAATAATGGTCTCATATAGGGTTTCCTCGGCGTCCCCCTTAAATCACGATTAAATATAAATGCAGGTCATGCAGATCCCTGCCACTTGGGGTTGCGTGAAAGAGATTCTTCAAATTAAGTAAACTCGAAGAGGCGTCTCGGAGCGTGAAATAACCCCGCTGTTAAATAAATTAAAATTTCCTCCTTCTATATTTATATCACGGTTAAAAATAGAAATAGTTAAAAAAATCCTTTCGACTTGTTCACGCGGATCGATTAATAAGCACAATTTCACGTATGATCGGATATAAATAACAAAATACGAATGACTTTCGTCGATCGTTAATACGCTTTTAATCGAATAAAAATTTATTCGTGGAACGGGTGGAGAGCAGATAAATTTTTATTTGTTATTACCCTTTCCCCTCTTCGTTTTATAGTTTACAGTTGATCCAGAATTAATATTAATCGTTCCCTGTAACTTTTCGTTCCTTTTAATCACCTATCTCTCGAAAATTCTGTCCGAAAAATAAAAAAATAAAAAAACAAAAATTTATATTTCGTCGATATTATTCTGAATATTACTCGAACTATATTTCTTAATTAGCTTTTATTCTCGGAATATTTCCACGCAAAAATCGTATAATCCGCAAAAAAAAAAAAAAAAAAAAAAAAAAGAATAGAAATTGGGATAACTGTCTTCCACAAATATTTATTTCAAATTATCCAAACGGTGTTCAACGGTTTTACCGGAAAGCGGGCATTATGCTAGAAGAATATATTTTAATCTCTATTTACGGAAGGTTCCACTTCCGGAATTACCATTCCATTTACCGTACAACTATCCCGAGCCAGATAATGCGGCGAACTTTCCATCTAGACCATCTAGACTCACTAGACTATTCCTTTTCCGTTTCTTCCTTCCAAAACGAAAAGTGCACGCCACACACCTTCCCACAAATATATAAATTCATATTCATATACAACAAATATTTTCCCCATTTCTTGTCATAGACTCTATGCTACAGAATCCTTTCTCTCATCGGGAATACGTAATATATTTTCGTTCGAAAAATTCGTTCACCCTCGAAATATATCGGATCGTGGTCGAGGAACAAGGGCGAGGAACACCCTTGTTCGATACATCTATCCTCCCTTTTATCTTCTCGCTTCTTGATTCTCGGATATCGGCTCCACCCCAAAAACGCGCGATCGATTCCATCGATTGGATTCAGACGAGATTTCGAGCGGCGATAACGAACGCGGGCCCATCCTCCTTCTTCACGAATTTCTCTCGAGAACACCTTGCTACACTCTTGGTCTCTCTTCTCGCGAGCAACGCGGCTAGAAAAAGCTTGTGGCCGCGATTGGACCGCAAGATTGCACCCCACCGGACGAAGCGTGCGTGCCTCTGGGATCTCGTGGCCTCTTCCCTTCCCCCTCCACCATCTTTCCTCGCCTCCGCTGCGGATCCTCTTCCTCGGCCGCGATGCGAACAGATGCTGCCGGATTTCGGTGATCGCGGCTCGATAACGCGGCCGGAGGAAATAGAAAACAAGAAGAGGACCTCGGTCCCTTTTGTGCGTGGGAAAGCAGATGCGCCCCGGCGAGAGGTGCGCGATTAGGAAGGTATACGAGAGACCCGCTCCTCTCCTCCATTAGGGACCCATTCAGGACCCATTCGGTCTCTCTGTTTCATCTTTAATTGGAGGTTCTAACCAGGGTTAACGATAGGATGAGGTTTTTCGAAGGAAGGGTGATTATACTTGACGCGGTTACGATTGATTTCTTTGGAAATGTCGGGCGAGTTGGGTCTACTTTTTTTATTTAGTAGATGATAGAGATAGTTGGGATCGAAGATTAATATCAACGATATTCGCGCGTATTTGTTGATAGTAAATTTGGAAGTTTTATTTTTCCTTTTTTACAAATTTTACACGTCCACAGTGACGAAAGAAACAAAATTTCGAACGAGAGTTCAAGAATCGTTTCGCGAGACACTCGATCCCATCGCTACCGAGTATAAAATTTACCCCGAAACGGCGTAATTTTTAACCCTTGCGCGCCCCGTGGCCTCTAATTACGGTACAGAAACGGTCTGCTCTAATGTCGTTTACGTTAGCCACCTTCCCCTCTCTTAGAAAAAAGAAAAAGAATTAAATTAATGAACACGTTCGAAGGCAAGGTAGGCGATTCACCGCCTGTTAAAAAATTCTAAGGCGCTCGTTGCTCGGGCTACGTGGCTCGGATAAAGTCCATTTGGCTCGTCGTCACGGTGGCATTATGCAAAAACGAATCTTATTTTCCGTCTAATAGCGGAGCCACGGGGGAAAAACCGCCACGCCTTCCCACGTCACTATTATACCGATATAATATACAGAGACGGCTGCGACTTTTTTATGGCGGTGCGTGCGAAATTTATGTGCAATATGTGGCGCATCCGAGCTAAGGAGGAAGAGGAGGAGGTGAAGGTGATGGCGATCAAGAGAGAGAGAGAGAGAAAGAGAAAGGGAGAGGAGTGGGGGAAAAAAAAAAAAAGAAAACGCTCGTTGGAGGGAAATCATGGAACGACACATAGCGGCATAATGCCGACGACGAGACTCGTGCACGCCGAAAAAACGTGTGCTGAAATATTACAACTGTCGAGATTTATGCGGCGGTAAATATGTTCCCGTATTTAATTGGATCTCCCTCACCCTTGGCCATCTTCCTCTCGTGGGACCGTGTCGAATATATTTCCAATTTCCATAATCGCGAATAAATTTGTTATAAAAAATATATATATATATAAACGTATATAATATTTGTGATGTCGATAATCTGCTTGGATAAATGTATATATTAGAGTTCGAGAGAAAAAAGACGCTAGGAATCGAACGGTGGTGAGAAACTCTTGTTCATCTTTCGCATTTGTTGTGGAAAAATCCGTGACGCGACTGTACGCCCGGTGTACAATAGAAAATCCCCGTGACGCGTACGTCACCTTTATCGAACGTGTTACGACTGCTTAATATTCATTAGAAATAGTCGACGGTCAAGTTTGTCGTTCGAAGTAATCGTTGTTATCGCGAGAGATATCGAGTTACGGATCTTGATCGATGGTTAAGAAAGTTTTAATTCTATTCGATTAAATAACAATTTCGTTGCGAATACACGAATTTTCTCCGACGAAAAAAAAATGTATGCAAGCTGCACACAAATTGCAAACAACTTGCTTCAGAAGATAACACGGAAAAATAATGAAATTTATCGAAGAAGGGTAAAAAGAAACGGTTTTTATTCCCTCCGCTAATAACGATATAGTCGAGTTGACGTTAATCTTTATTAAAAAAAAGGAGAAGAAGAAAAATGCTCGTGTCGAGGATTAAGGAGGAAGGCGAAGTCTCGAAGAACCAGTCTCGTCCGGCTCGTACACGTAAGAATTTCTCGGTGAAATCCGTATTCTCAAAGCGGTTTTGCGGTGGCGCGTGCATTCAGACGACTATTTTCTACATGCAACGATATAATTCACAAGTATACAGGGGATACGTACACGCGACCGATGAAGCTATCACGAAATGTTCTTATGTAACTTGGTCTAACAAGGGAGGGAGAGAAAGAGAGAGAGAGAGAGAGAGAGAGAGAGAGAGAGAGAGAGAGAGAGCAAAGTGCATCGTTTTCGAAAGAATTTGGCCGGAATGCGAAACGGCTGGTAGTAGCTGATTACTTAGCCGAAAGAGATGGTACGGTGGTGGCTGTTGGGCGAATTGTATCGAGCGTACGAAAAGAGTTTTCCCTCGAGACGGAAATAATCGGTGGGGATGTACTCTCGCCGATTAAATTGTTCTCTCGATTGTTCGGGTAATCAGCTTTGTAATTGCTCGCCTCTTTCCTCTGTCCGTTGTGTCTCTATTCGACGAGCAGTCCTTGCCGCGGTGAATTAATGATCGTTAATCGCGGCTTTTAATTAGCCGGTTAATCGATTGAAAAATGGAGGACACGAAGGATGGACACGCTTCTCTCCTCTTGTTATCGCTTAATACACTCTTTCTAATTTTCTTCTTAACTTTTTTTTCTTGCCAATTTAATAACGATTTACTATCTGCCCGGTTGCTCCTCCCCCCCTCTGCTCAGCAATTTCTTATAAATAAATTATTGTAAGGTGATTAAAATTCGAGGGAATAATTTTTTTTTTTTTAACGTTTAATAGCTCCTGTAGAATCACTTATTACTCGTTTAATAAAATTCAAATTTCTAATTGAACTTTTATATAGGATGTTGTATAATTATATTATTAAGTTATAAGAGTAATATAGAATAAAGAATAAGACGGTTCTATCTTTCTCATAATATTCTACATCTTCCACGAATTAATTAATATTAATTCCGCCAATATTTGCTCGACCAATTACACACATATATATTACTATCGCGGCTACTAATAACAATCTTCCCTTCTCCATCCGATTCAAATCCGTCTAAAATCATTACGCGAAAGCAAAACTCATCATTATAACCGTCGCTCGGAAAGTATTTAAACGCGAGCTCGAGCAAGAAACGCGAAACGTTTCATAAATTAAACTGTCAACACCGTGAGCCAGTAGCAGTCGCAATGCGGCCCCCTCCTCCCTTCCCTCTTCCCTCATTCCCTCTTCCACCTTTTTTTCCCCCCAAGATAAATCCTCCGATCTCTCGATCGCTCCGTTGGATAATCAAAAGTGCATTACTCTGTAAGCGAACGTATGTAGGAAAGATTCATTTCCGCCGGCTCTTCGTGCCATTATATCGCGTACCAAGAGTTCTCGCTCCATCCCTCTTCCTCTCTCTCTCTCTCTCTCTCTCTCTCTGTGTCTCTCTCCACCCCCCACCACCACATCCCTCGCTGCAAAGCGATTCCGAGCACTGGGATTGCGGGTCAGCTGTCATTTCCCAGGCAGAACAAACAGCCGTGGCGGCCGTCATGACCTCCCCTAAACCCATTCACCGATGGTTAATTTCGGGCCCCTGGAATATTTACTTGGTTACTATTTGCCGATTTATTTGCGATCCGTATTTCTGTATCCGGCCACTGTATCGCCGATCGGGTAAATCGTTAATAGGCGTCGTATTGGGTCGAGCAGGTGACCTGCCTACTCGTTTCACCCTCTCCCTCCCTCCACCCTCCTTTTAACTCCCGGCTGATTGATATTTTTTACACGCGGCGCGTTTCGTTGTCGCGAAACGCAGTTGGGCGTTTTCGGTTTTTAATATGCAAATGAAGGGAAGGGTGCTTCCGGTTTTGATGGACACGCTTGGAATACTTGGGGCCGTGAAGGATCCGGGGGCGTGTTACGTGGATGGAGATAAGGTGGTGGAGAGACCTTGTTTTTTGTAGGGAGGGTATCGATCGATCGAGATTAGAGTTTAGAATTTATTTTCTCAATGATACAATTAATTTGAAAATAAGTAATTAGTTGTCGTGAAATGTAAAATAATTGGTTGTTCGGTTATTTGTTCTTGTATATAAACAATGCGTTTCGATCGTTATGTTTTTGTTCGAAATAAATACGATACGAAGATCGAAGAATTCGTTATTCGAGGGAATATAATCGTTTATGCGAAAATTTGTTTTTGGAATAATATTTTGGATAAGTACTGAATGTATAATGGATGGACAATAATGAAGAATGTATAATAAATGTAGTGATAATGTAGTAACAAATAATAATAACGATACGTGTGTATTTGACATATTAAGAAACATGTTGAATATCGTTTTCGGTAAAATCAAACGAATAAACGAAACAGCGAATAATTTAATTTTTAAAGGGACGAATAAATTACGTTATGAAATATAGATTGATTTATTTTTTCGTTTCAAATATTTCGTCTCGAAAAGATAGATCGAGCAGTTTTAAAGAATAATTTCAAAATTTGTACATTTCTTCAAACGTCTGATCGAATTCCATTTCCATGGAACGAAATTTTACGTAATCTTCGAATCTTTAGAAAATATTAATTTCTCTGTTTATTCTATATTCAACGCGAAAACATATTAAATTGCAAGTTTGCTATAATTTACAATTTATAACTTCTCAGCTCGCTAATATTATTAGTTGGCAAGTTATCGTATACGAGAAGTCTACGAGTACAAACTCCCACTATTTGAACGAAAACTACCATTATATACCGTATACCATATACGAACTATAAACTTTAATCAACACTCGACCGTTCTTCATTTTGAAAATTGTAAAAAGAAAACTCTCTCGTATTTCGACAATTTGTAATTCCTAACCCCTTCGTTCATCCCTTAATTCGTAGAGAAAAAAAAGCAACGAATCTATAAACTTCCAAAAACAAACACAATTCCATCGTAGTCGAACGTAATAAGAAACGGAATAGTTTTATAATTTCCTATCTCGTATTATGCTGAATTGACTCGGGGATGTTTCTTAAATAATCCCACGAGAGTCATAATTTGAAGTAACCTCATTGAAAAACTACATTTCCATTTCTGGTTCTCTCTCTCTCTCTCTCTCTCTCTGGTTGGCCTCTGTATACGATATTTTTGTTGGTCCTGTTTCGAGTCTCGCGCGATTTATCTTCCTTAATTAGGAGGGAAAATAGAAAAAGGAAGTTGAGACTCCACCTCGTTGGAATACCTTACAAACGAGGTGCTCGGGATTTTGTTACTCGAGATGCAAAAAACTATATCATAAAGTGGCCAGACTCTTCTTCTTCTTCTTTCTTTCCTTTTTTCTTTTTTTTTTCTTTTCCCCTCCTTTCCGACCGCTCGTTCCTTGTTTCCAGCAAATCCTGTTTCTCCTCCCTAGGGAAAGGATAAACTAAGCGACGAACCACGCGCGAAGATTCGTCGAATTTACTACGGATGAATCATTCAATAGCGGTTTCCGACAAAGTCCTGTACTAAAACTACGTGCCCCGAAATCGAATGAGAAACGTGTAAACGGCTTCTCGATCCATCTCAAATCTACAAATTTCATGATTTTCATATCGCGCATTTCTTTTTCTCCCCCTCTCTTTTTTGACTTTTTAATTTTCGCGTTGATAAAGTTATAACCACAAACTTTATTGAAAAAGTAAAGATATAACTTCCAAATTCTATTCGTGTTATCGATACTTATTAACAATTTCTCGAATGTATCAAAAAAAAAAAAAATGAAATAAAATTTTTAATTATCTATCACACATTATCACATTTTCAGATATTCTTTCTACGTCTCGAAGAGAAACGTACGTCGTATCTCTCCCTTAAAATTTCAAATTTCGAAACTTTTATTCGTGTTATCGATACTTATTAACAATTTCTCGAATGTCAAAAAAAAAAAGTGAAATAAAATTTTTAATTATCTACCGCATTATTACATTTTCAGATATTCTTTCTATGTCTCGAAGAGAGACGTACGTCGTATTTCTCCCTTAAAATTTCAAATTTCGAAATTTCTATTCGTGTTATCGATATTTATTAAAAATTTCTCGAATGTCAAAAAAAAAAAATGAAATAGAATTTTTAATTATCTGCCACATTATCACATTTTCAGATATTCTTTCTACGTCTCGAAGAAGAGGGACGTATCTCTCTCTTAAAATTTGAAATTTCGAAAATTAATATATTCCCAGTTTCGCGTGTATAATACATCATAAGAGGTGCGGGACGTTGAGGAAGGCGGCCAATAAGAGAGGGGCCGGTTCCCTCTCGTTGTTCAACGTCACCACGTCAAACAAAGTAGGACAAATACGCGGCGAAAATTGTAATGGGAACGGGTGTTGAAAGAGGAGGATACTGGTCGGGGCTCATCGTATCTAATTATATCGCGAAAAACAAGCGTGGAAAGTTTCCGCATTATTTTTGCACGGCCCACGATAAAACTGGCGCTGGCGACGAAATCGGGTTGGAGAGAGGCGGTTGGAAAGGGTTGGTTCGTGTTCTCCGGTCGAGGGCGAGGAACGAGGAGTTTGTTTCAGATTTCAACGTTTATTCAACGATCTTTGTTTATCGAGAGCGGCTCGTGTGTGTGCTTTTAACGTGGGCCGAATAAATTACCACAAAAATGCACGGTTTATGCGCATAAATATCGTATTTGGCCGAGCCTCCAAGCGTTTACCCGATTATCCGCCGCCGCATTCGAAGAGAAATTTACCCCGAATTCTTGCCGTTCGATGCTTTTTAGAGGGGGAGGGTTGCTTCAATTTTCAATCGATTTTCTTTTTCGCTGATTCGAGAATTTAATTCGAGTATCGCGGATTCGATCAGAAAAAGAAAAGATAGATAGATAATATTTCGTGTTTTACAAAGGATGCGTGTCTTTAATCGATGTTTAACCTCGAAAAGTTAGGGGAAAAGGTCTTCTTTCATTTATTAATTCTCGGGTGAGAGAAAGTTTGATACGTTTCATTTTGTTTTGGAATAATTTGGCCGGGAGATGTAATAGCGTGGATAGCATAGAGTAAGAGATTACGAGAAATTGTTTCATTGAACAAGGGCGTTGATGGCTTCTTTTTCCCGGCTTCGTTTTCATCTCCTCGGCTTAAGGAAGTTTCAGGATAAATTGGATATACCAAGTGTACGAGATCGTTCGTATCGAACCACGATGGCAGGGATAAGGGCGCGATAATCTGATTATAAAGTGACGGAAGAGGTGTTGGAATTTGGAATAATCCCTTTGGTTACACGGTGTCATTAGGCTGGAAATCGGGGCGAACTCTTCACATTGGATATTTTATGATTCTCCAATGATTCGAGCTATAAAAGCATCATGCCTATCTTGCCGTCCCTTTTAATTATATCGTTTCATAAAACCGTATATCCTGTAATAATACTCGAAAATACCTTACCTTTTGAATACCAAACGTTCCAGAGCAACTTTTACGAAAATCATCATCGATGATCGTGTCTCGGCTTAACCGTTATCTAGATGGAAATCTTTTGATTGGATTAATTTTTAAAAAGGATAAAAAGGAGAATCGAAAGTAAATGTAAAGCTTTCGTATTATTTATGTTTATTGATTTTTCACGAATTTTTTCAAAAATATTTCATAAAAAATTCGTAAGGTATGCAAGTATAGCGATAACAAACGGTGTTTGACAAGTATACTCGTCACTCGAGGAAACGATCACTTTCGAAGCACGAGCGAGAAGTATGCGAGGAGATGAAATACCTTTCGTTATAAAAATTATAAAAAAGAATTCGAATGAGAGATAACTTTTTGCATTTTTATACTCGACGCAAATGAAACAACGTTGCGCAAGATCGATATCCGTCTCTTGGGAAAATTGTCACCATTTCGTCCGTCCAATTACGAATTAAATATAAAACGAATTTTTAAATTATACGTCTCGTTACATATTAAATTAAACAGGGAGATCTCTCGTCATTTATCAAGATGAACGCAAGGCCGCGCGGAGGGAATCGGCTTCAAAGACCCGCTAGACGATAATTCACGTTCCAAGATAGGACAGATTCAAATTACGCCGCGTTTGTCGCCGAGGTATGGCGCGTCTTCCATTCTCCATTTTGTATCGACATCGAATCCAAACCGTTCCCAATGAAATAAATTAGGAAATGAACAAGCCCGCGATAACCTTTCGCCCGGGGTAAACGGAATATTTACGATCCACGCCGGAAGGCGTAGTGTAATAAAAAAAAAAAAAGAAAAAAAGAAAAAAAAATAAAAAAAAAAGGAATGAAAGAAGAACGACGATATTCTAAACAGGTTTCGAAAACGCGTCAGATCGTCATCAGAGATAAAACGGAATCGTCGAACGGACGACGATTTTCTGGCGATCAACCGGATCTTGTTGCCGTTGATCGTTTCGCCACAATGTCCGCGGAATGGAGACACGATGAATAGTTTGATTTCAAGCCGGAAACCGGTTTTTTTTATCGCGCGCGTCTCCTCTTTTTTTTCTTTTTTTTTTTTTTTTTTGCTCCACCCCTTCCAGCAGGTATATCGCACGATACTTTTCGCACGATTGATTCGAGATTGATTCGACGTGTGGCCGACAGGTTCTCGACTTTGACGCGTACCTGTCCGATAATTAACCGTTTCTGTCTCCCTCCATGCCCGAATCGATTCATCTCGGCCTCCCTCCCCCTCCCCTTTTTTTTCGCTTTCTTCCAGAGGTAGAAGTCGTGGGTGGTTGAATTTCGTTTCTTGCCAATCTTCTTTCCCGGGATCTCGTACATCCTTGAATTTGCGCGAGGATAAAACAAAAACCGTGTCCGACAATTTCTCTCTCTCTCTCTCTCTCTCTCTCTCTCTCTCTCTCTCTCTCTCTCTCTCTCTCTCTCTCTCTCTCTCTCCCTCCTTCTCTCCTTCTCTCCTTCTCTCCTTCTCTCCTTCTCTCCTCTCTTTCTTTTCTCTTTTTCTCCTCTCTCTCCTTTTCTCTTTCTCTCTCTCTCTCTCCTTCTCTTTCTTTTTCTCTTCTCTCTCTCTCTGTTTTTTTCTTTCCATTTATTCTCGGTATAAAAATATATTTTTTTTACATCTCTCGTGTTCGAAATAATCGTTGGAACATTTATATAATCGACATTCATTTGAAATTCACCGCTGATGATGATACCTATGTATATACGTATATATATTTACTATATGCACGAAATAACAGGGATTTCTTTGTTTTGACGTTTCGTGTAACGCGAACGCTGTTTGGAAAACAACGAGGAAATTAAACACGGAAACAGCAGCACTTTCGATATTTTCGGTAATTTAACCCGAGCATTTATGCCACAATTTATCCGGCATTGATATCGTGTACGGGCACTTAAAAAAAAAAAAAAAAAAAAAAGAAAAAAGGAAAAAAAAGGTGAGAAGGTTAATCGTTAATAATCGTGCACGTTGGTGGTTAATTGGTATATTGCAATTAAGTTAAACGCGTATTAAAGAGTTCCTCCTGTATTTATTTCCGGTCCCGAGTTTTTCTCTCTCTCTCTCTCTCTCTCTTTCCGCTTGATGAAGTGAAACGCGTCGAGAAATCTGCACGGTTATTGCTTGAATTGTACGTTATGGTAACCGCGATAAATTTTCCCCGGTGAATTTTTTTTTCCTCCCCTCCCTTCCCTCGCGAGGAAAGACCTCGACTCTTGTCTGAATTATCTCGTCTGAAGCTTTTACGGATTTTTATATCGTATTATCTCGCTTTTATACTCGATATTATAAACAATGTAGCGATGGGATCGAGTGTCTCGTAAAGAGATTTGAACTTTTTCATCCGATTGGACTCGAATTCTATTGGAATCACGTTTAACGGAGATAGGATTATTATCAAAAATAAAAAAACGATATTTTGAAGTATACTCGATCGTTCCAAATGATATTACAATGAGATATAATAACAATTTCTTATTAAATAATTCATAAATATCGATAAAATTAATATAATATAATATAATATAATAATAAATATCGATTAAATAATTCATAAATTATATCTTCTTAGTAATGATTCACGAGATCCATATTGAACAGATTATTCAATGGCCCATTCCACACGAAACGAGATTCACTCGAATGGTCAGCTACTCTTTTTTTTTCCCCCCCTCTCCTCAACAAACACTTTGCCATATACGCGGCTTAAGTAACAAGTTTTCGGTAACCATAGACCTGTGTCACAGAAACGACTTCGATTCCACGGTAGACTCTATGGACGATGCCCCTTGGGTGGGCCCGCAGATGCGTGAAGAGAAGAAAGGAAAGGGAAACATTGTGCGTCACAACAAACTCTATAGGTGTAGTACCAACAGACCCACTACCACGAAGTGTCCCCAAGATTTTCTAACGGCGAATAAATGTTTCCTACGGTCGTGATCGATTCTGTAAACCGTACAGAAGGGACACGAGTCCTTACTTTGTGACCTCGTGGGATCGAGGAACGATCTTAAACGAGGGTCTCGAGGGACCATCGTTTCCGGTGTGGAAGCGTATAAAAATCGAACGGTTTTTCGAAATTTGATAAAATAAAAGATTATAGGAATAGAAAATTGGAAGATTGAAAAATTAGGGATGGTTGGCAACATGTTTCATCTTTTTCTTTTTTTTCTTTTTCTTTTCTTAGAAATTAAGATCGAAAAGTTGCTCTCTTGAAAAGTTGAAAATTGAAAATTGGTAGAATGAATAACAGATGTGGAATTAACAATTTTTTTTTTTATTTTATATAATAGTTACGATGTTATAATAGTTGCTTTGTCCGAGAAAGAGAAGATTTTTTTTTTTTTTTAAATCAGGCAAAGTCTAAAAATTGGTAGACGGATTATTCATCATTTCGTTTTGAATTTTTCATTATTTCTCGAATTTATAAACTGGACGGAAAACAAAGGAAATGTTTTTCCCGAATTAGCATTCCCCACGCTCTATTAGCATTCCTATTATTGTAATCCGTATTATATTTCCAGATAACAAAGTCGATTGTCTATTCACTGAAACTCGGTGACTAATGCAGATGCTTTTCCTCGTTGTCATTAAGAATAGGTAATTAGACTCGAAATTCGATTCGATGGGGGGAAATTTAACGAGGCTATTTGTAGAGAAATAATCTTAAAGATCGTTTCACGATAACAATAGTTCGAAATCATTAACTCGAAAAGAAAATAGAAAAATTGAAAATTCCTATTCTCTCTGTGGAAGAAGCGTGAATATTATTACTATATGAATTTTAAAATTTTCAACAGGGAACAATGCCTTTTCTTCCCGTGGCTCGAAAGTTTCGCCAACATCGCAGCCAGGTAGCCTAGCTTCTAGGATGACACTGACACACAATACTACCTTCCCAGAGATCTACCTATTCTGCTACCTATGGTGGCCTTGAAAGGTTGAAATATTGAGCGGCAGCCACTTACTCAAATTCACAGACAAACGCTCGAGATACGCTCGTCACGATGTCGAGCCACGTTTCCGTATTCCCTTTTTCTTCGCGTTCTTTCGAAATTCTCTTTCACCAAGGTGAAACACGGTGTCGCGAGCGCGGCGTAGAAAAACGTGGGTGGGTACACGGGATCCTCCATATTCTTCGTAAAATATAACCATGAAATCCGCCGAGGCGAGCATCTCTCTCAAATGACAAAGAGTCTTTCTTCAAAAAAAAGGAAAAAGAGAGAAAATTTCATCAAAAATTCTCTCCTTGTTCAATCATCTCAATGCAAACACCAATGATCGAGTTGAGAAAAAAATAAGAAACTTCTCTCTTTCAGAGATCATCATCTTTTCGATGTTACCAAAGAATATTACCTTCCACGACTGTAATTTCATCTCGCAAAAATTACTCGCTACGAATGGAGTATCTAGGTGTGTCTCCCTTTTTCTTTCTTTCTTTCTTCCTTCTTTTTTTTTTTTTTTTTTTTTATACAAAGATATCATCTTCACGATTATCCTTCAATTTTCCCGCGATCAAGAGTCGACTCTCATCTTCTCTCGTGTACTGTCACAGTGGGTGCTCCCTGCGGAACACGTGGTTCTCTAATAGCGAAACATAACCGTTTCCT
Source organism: Apis laboriosa (assembly GCF_014066325.1). NCBI lineage: Eukaryota > Metazoa > Arthropoda > Insecta > Hymenoptera > Apidae > Apis > Apis laboriosa. The sequence continues at coordinate 806,143 of NW_025221692.1, forward strand.
CTCTCGAACACCGAGGATTTCGAGACACGAACGATTCGTCTCGGACACGGTGCTGCTCCCTTTCGTGACACGACGATTCGACGAACGGAAGGGATACTCTTCCCTTTTTTTCTTTTTTTCTCTCTCTCATCTCAACTCTTCCCTTCCGCGTATCCTTTCTTCTATTCTCTTCTCTCTCCTTTCTTTTCTCCACTTTTTTTCCTCTCTCTCTCTCTCTCTTTTTTTATTCCCCTCGAGAGTATTTCCATCACAGTGGGGGTGTCCAATGTTGAGGTTGCACACAATGAGAGCTAAATTCGACGTCCTTTTCTCTACGTCGTTTCTCTCCCTCCCTCCCTCTCCTCTCTCTCTCTTCCTTTCTCGACGAAGATTCGAACACCTTGGCCGAAGAGATAGCCGGAGATACCGGGCGCATAATGTAGAAGGAATCTGCAACAATGAGGCAACGATGAACCAAAGCGCACCCCGCTGCCTGTCAACCGATTGCGCGTTTTTGTGGGAACCCTATTTATTTACATTTCCCTTTCACGTACACCTCTGACACCTCTGGTGGTGGTGGTGGTGGGTCAGACGTTTTTCCTAACCGCTGGACCGTGACAAAAATCTATAATTTAATAGCGTGGACAGCTAGTGGATTGTTATTAACGCGGGGTGAGGGAGGAAGCTCGTAATTACACGGTTGGAAAGAGAGGGAGAAACCCGACGCATCTCGATGTTTCTTATCCTTAGCGATTGTTTACTGATTATCCATGGTTTATTCATAGTTATCTTTGTTCGATGTTATCAGAAGTCACGATTCGAAGTATTTTTTTTACATCCTCGTGGCAGTTGTTTGCGCTTTCAAATTAGCGACAAAATTAACTCTAGCGATCCTTAGTTCCTTTAATATTAATATAATTTTAATTAGGCGGAAATCTTTAGAGGGAGGGGGAGGGAAGGCTAAACTGTAAGAAGTAAGAAGTTTTAAAGGGAAGGCGCGATTAATTAATCCGGGAAGCTCGCTCGAGTGTTTTACAGTGTCTAATAATAATTTAAACACCGTCTTACTTTGCCCCCCTCCCTCTCTATTGAAACTGTCCGTCTCGATCCCCTTTACGCAATATTGCTGATGCTATTTATAAAATAATAATATTGGTATAGGGGTTGATCGAAACGCGTGGATACGTTTTCTTCCTCCCTTCACTTAAAGAAACTTGTTTTATCGGGATATAAATACGGATAACAATTTTTCTTCGATTCATTCGTTCACAAGATTCAAGCAAAGATAATTTCTTCTTGGAAAAAGCCACCATTCACAATTCCGTTTCCCGACAAAAATATTTATTACCTCCGCGGTTCACTATCCAATGATTTCCATCCGTATATAATTCTTATCCTGTATCTTCGATTTTATTTTTAAATTAGACATACCATCAATTATCATTATCAATTCAAATTACATTTTTCTTCGTGCATAACGAAACCAAACACATTCGAATATCCTTTTGTGTCCAATTATACACGTATGCACAATTCAAAAAGAAAGTGGAAAGTGGAAAATCACTTGGTCAAATCCAGAAATCCTTTTAAAATTCCACGTGTAACTCGATTTCACCAGGATGAGGATCTCTGAGGGTGTCTCTTAAAAAAGGGCGCACAATATGGAATAATAGGATTACATAAACAACGGCAACAAGCCATTGTGGCCGAACTCGTCGCAGACTCGAAGTTGCAGTTGGCGCAGGCGGGTTGCATTTGCCAGATTGCGTTCACCGTTGAGCCCGATACTTTGTGGATTTTCGACAATAAAAGCGCCACAGAAACGCGCAACACACAAGGAGGAAGGACATCGTCGCCTTGGTCCTCGGCTACCCTTCGAGCGGTTTCATTCGAGCAAGCGACACGCCGGTGGTTTCTATAGGGGCGCCATCACCGACCATCGCCACCCCACCAGGGAATTCCACGGTTAGACGCGTCCTCGCCACCCCACTGTCGATGGCCGGTGCATTGTCAAAATATTGGCGTCGATCGGATCGCGCGGCCCTTTGTGCGTCGCCTCATGCCCCGAGCTGACTTTTTCCAAAGCCACCCCAACCATTTTCTGAAAAGACTTCTCCTCCACCCTGTTTAACCTTGTACAAACTACATACGGGGTGTTCCATTTCGAAACTTGGCGTTTCCAAATCTTATACTTTTTTTTAAACAAGTCGATCTTCGATACGTCATCGTTGTACGTTAATAATACTCCTCGAGAAATAAATATATATATTTATTATCGCGTAATTTATCTTAAACATAGGGTTAAACTCTATTAAAATTAGTAAAAGTTTAAACCGCTATAACTTCCAAGATAATGATCTTCGATTAATGCACGAAAGACCGTTAAAAGCGTGGAATCTTGCTCTTTAAAACTTGCTTTTCGTTTATCACGATAAGTCTCCTGCTTTCTGAAATATCGTCGTACGAAGAAAAGGTGATTTTTAACGATTCGCCTCGAACTGCTCTATTAAAATTAGGAAAAATTTAAACCGCGATAACTCGGAAGTTTGTGACTTCCGGTCAACGAATGAACGATCGTTGGAAGCGGGGAATCTTCCTCTTTAAAACGCTTTTTCATTTATCTCGATACGACTTCTGGTTCCCGAGATATCGTCTTGTAAAGCGAAAGATAATTTTTTAATCGTTTACTATCTTCCTCCTTGTCCCTTGCTCGGACGCTCTCGCTCGCGCTCTCGTCTCGCTAACCTATCTCAAACTCCAGACAAGCGACAGACGTAATTCCTAGAAAAACGTAGAGTACGCATATCCAGGAAAAAAGTGCACTCGCGGATATTCATTCATAATCCTCGCATTGTTTTAAACGCTGGACACTTTGAATCCTTATATCTCGACAACCGATTGAGATATCGGAATAAAACAAAAAGTGACTTCAATGGGACGGTTTTCTCTATTCCTCGAGTGAATTTAAACGGTAAAATTTTCAGTTTCTCTTTCATGTTCTTTATTTGAAAAATTTATCGTAAAATTTATCAAAGATAAAAAAGCAGGGGGAGGGGAGAAGAAACGTAAACGAACATTTTATTAAACAATCGCAAAAGGTTCAAACGAGTTACCCTGTATATTGTGTATTGGTGATGTGTGAGATTTAGCGCGTCTTCCTTCTTTTCTCCCTTTTTTCCTTGCGGTCACGCACAGGTTCGATCGCGCAATCTGGAAGGCCTTTTGTCCCGGAAAACGATCGGCACGAGGAAGATGCGACAAGATCCTAGGGATCTTCTAGAGGTCTGAAGCCACGAATTTGTGATCCCAAAAGGGACCATTGTCGCCTCGAAGCCATGGTGAATCGCGTAAATCCACGCGAAGAAGATAAATGGCGCGTGAGAGTGGCCCGCTATTTTTCCACTTTTAAATACCCGTTTCTCACGTTGTTCCTTTTTTTTTTTTTTTTTTTCCCTCTCTATACTGGAAATTCGATACAGAGGACGGTATCAAAGCACGTTCGCGAAATTCGGTTTAGCAGACTGTCGATCGCGATCCGCGGGAAAAAACTGTTGAGTTAATTTTATTTCGCGAACTACCAATGATAGTTCGAGTCTTTTCGGGGACTGTTTCCAATATCGGTGCCGGGATAATGAAATGAAAGAAGATTTCGAATGGAAAAGCGAAAAAGAGAACGATAAAACGAAAAAAAGAAAAAAAAAAGATAACGTAGAATTCGTGTAAGTTAAACAATCGAAATAAAATCGACGACGAGAGAAACCAGGAAAAATTGCAAAAATTGTGTCAATTCTATTCTACACGTTGAAACCTATTAAATCTTACAAAAATATAATCTCCCTTTCTTGTTTTAAATAATCGATCTAACTATCTAGTGGCCCAATAAGATACGCCTCGCTCGTTCGTTATTGTTTCTAAATACATTTGGATAAGAATGGAAGCATGTGCATCGTATCCACGCGAATATTTTGTTACGTATTGTGTAACGTGTACATCGATAATTTTCAATACGTTGACCTGGAATATTGACAACGGGATAGATGACTGTCATCTCTTTGGAACGAGACGTTGTCGATGGAACGTAATTGACGTTATTACATCGGAAGACGGATGAAAAGATGCGGGCAAATTTAAAAAAACAAAAGCTACGTCGAGATCGTAATGAGAGGATTAATATTCCTAGAAAATAAAAACTTATAAAGGTATTTATAATTATTGTACCTATTTTTTATTTCGTTTAAGCGAAAAATTGGAGAAGAAGGGGAGAATTCTTTCGAATTGTTACATCTTGAAAAAAAAAAATAAAGAATAATAAAGATTCATCGACTAACTGTTGAATAAACGAGTTATAAAAGAAAGGCACGTTAGAAATGGAAGCCTAATAAGGAAACGAGAGAAAGAAAATATCTTATCGATATTCAAAAAATAAAGACTTGTTCTTTACATTCAATAATTCATTTCTTTAATTTAAAATTTTTACGAATAGATCTGTCTCTCTTTACTCCTCCGTTCAAAAGAGGATCGCGTTGCGGAACACACAACCGCGCGTGCACACAAACTGCACCGTCGTTACGAGAAAGATAAACGACGACGATATTGAGAGAAAAATGTGCAATAATTAATTTTCGTGGCCGGCGAATGGGAAAAGTCGCAGCCACGGGCAATAAGAGACGTTATCGTGTTCTCTTTTCTTCTTTTTTCCCCCCCTCCCCCTCTTTGCCTCGGCCGCTATCGTCTCCTAGGAATTCAAAAAGACGAGGGGTAAAAAGGGAGATCGTCTTATCGTTCATCGTTTACGAAACGTTGCCGAACCGGCAGACTGCAAACTGCCGGCCATAACCGCGGCGGGGCCGGAACAGTTTTGCGAAACGTCGCCCACTGTTGACGTTTCTTGCGTACACAACGCGTAACAAGGAATATCAATTACCAGAGCCAGGCCATCTTCTCGAAATTCGGCGAATAAACATTACTCGTATTTACGTTGAATTTTTATTCAAAGAGTTGGTGTGCGAATTAATTTGAGAGATTGCAGTTGTACGATTTTTATTTTTTTTTTATATTTTTTCCAGTATTCAGATTAATTAATATTTTAATATTAAAGCTTTTATCGAGAAGGGGACGATTACTTGAAAGGAGAGAAAGGAGTGCAATTTTTTGGAGGGGAATTTCATTTGAATCAAGTTTCGAGTAAATTATCTATAATTTTCAAATACGAGATGGAAAGACACAATAACAATAATAATAAAAATCCTCTTAACAAAATCTAGAAATGTTCGAATCGTTAAAGAAGTTCTCCGTCCTTCCTTTTCGACTCTTTCTTTCTATGCAATCCGAGGCGAGGAATGGTCGCTCGATGTGATCCGCCACCCCTTTCAGAAGTTGACGAAACTTCTAAAAATACACGTGCCATTGTTCCTGGGCGCGAGGGGGAGAGTAGACAAAACGAGTGGATGATCAGTGATTCGACGCACGGGTGCAATAAGTGCGTCGTTAAAGTGGGCGGCGCGCGTTCATCGCGATTCATCGGCGGAGAAATGGCAGCTTTAATTACAATTAATACACCGCACGCGACGCGGACGCGCCTCGCCGACTATTAATGAGAGCCGAGGCTGTCGTCTAATTGCCTTTCGAAACACCCACCGTATCGATATCGTCCCTTCGTCCTTCGCAGGCCGATCGTTCACCACCGATAATCGACGTTCCAAGCTGTTTGCACCGCGAGTATTAGCCCGCGTTGGATGCACCTCACATGAGACATGAGTCTCATCTGCATGAAAATCCGACATACGGCCGACAGAGAACCGACCCCCGTCCCATCTGCCGTTCCTTTCCTCGCCTCTCCCTTCCCCTCCTCCTCTCCACTCGAAAGCACGGGTCGAAAGTGACGATCAGGGACGTACGAAGATCTGTTCGCATTTTTCCAAAATTCCACGCGTTGCGTCGGGTTTCGTCTGACACGTGCCTTCTTTTTTCTTTTTCACGCTACTTTGGCAGCGTGCAAATTACGTTGGACGCATTTTTCTTCCCCTCAATTTTCGTTAAGACACGAACAACGTGTGGAATTTCTGAAACGCGAAACGAAGATTCGACGATGGATACGACGAGCTATTCGAGAGTGTTTGAGATCCGAGGTATGATGATTTCAGTGTAAACCTGCGCAAGATGTTCCCGGCTTGTTCATTGTTAATTCGAAATGTATATACGAAGAAATGCGCATACCTGAACGGCGGAGATAGATAGATAGATGATCGAGTTGATGTTTGCTTCGTGCATTTCATTTAAGCCCCGATCGAAGCGCGGGAGGCGAAAAGAAGAGGAGGAAAATGGAACGTTACACGCGGAGGAGAGAAGAAACGAAGGTTTCGTAACGGTGTCCTCTTTATTATATAGAACACTCGAGGCGACTGCCATCATTTCCATACATTCGTTCCGTAATAATATCTCGAGGGGGTGGAGGTGGAAACGCGTGGAAATCGGTCTGAAATGGGTTAAAATATATATCCAGGGACAATGAGCCTCATCGAGCCAAAGGACGCTCTCTTATTTCTTCCACCGACCTTTGCCCCTCCCCTCCCCCCACTCCTTTTTTTTCGGTAAAGCGCGCGGCTTTGGCACACGGTGTGACTGATGTAAGAGTATTTCTTTGGTAAACGTCGCGTCCTCCGTGGATTCCGCGGCCCATGCAACCCCTTTTGTTCACGGAGGATACGTACGAAGCGTGACAAAACGCGGGGACTTTTCTTAAGTCCCCGCGTTTTGTCACGCGGCAACATTTGGACCGACATTCGTGGCAAACGAGTCGTGACGACGGCGACGACGCCGGGGCCAATTCCCCGGCTGAAAAGAATATTCACAATGCCCCATTCCTCGGCTCATCCTTTATTTTTAACGTGTGTTACACACACACACACACGTACACTACCCCGCGCTCTACTTACAGCGCGGACGTGCGCGATAATGAATAACCGGCTAACGGTTCCCCTGTAGTTTCGTTTATTTCGTCACCTGGAAGGAAGAAACCGAGACGCTTTGAATTTGTATGCCGGCCTGTTATGGATCTGTAATCGTTCTTCCCCCTTTGTACGCGCGCTCTTAGCTTCGCGCTTCTCGAAATTGGACGATGAATACTGACGCGATGCTTTCGGCCATTGTGAGACGGAAGAGTTTGTGTCTTCGTGCCGACCAGGCCTTTCGAAAAATTCTTTTCTTTCCTCGGATCGAATTTGAACATCGGACTGATGTTGGCGCGCGGATTATTAGGTTGATGTTAGGCTTTCCGAGTAAATGGGGGGCGGAGCGCGATAATGGAGAAAAAGTGAATTGAACAAAAGAAAAGTTTAAAGAGAAGTTTGTATTTACGATATTTATTAAGTCGAACGAAGTGAAACGAATCTTTATATCTGCTCTCTCTCCGTAAAATTTCAATTTCTATAAACATCCGCGGTATATTTACGAGTATTTTTCTTTTTCTTTTTTTTTTTTTTTTGGAGATGGTTTTTCTTCTTTACAAAGTGGTTCCGGTGGTACTGATATTATTATCTTGATTTATACGTTATTATTATTATTATTATTACAGTAGAGAAAACGAGGTGTTTTTTTTTTTTTTTTTTTGTAAAATAAAAGTCAAATATATTTTTTAACAGAATCGTATATTTCTTAATGCTTCGATATAGGTTGAAGTTACGAGAGATATTTTAACGCGGACGTCAACGTAATAAAATAATAAAATCGAGGCAATAAATTTTTAGATACATCTTTACAAATTATATAAGATAGATACTCCATATCTTAGTAAATATCTTCCAAATATTATCAAAGCGCTAAACTGTTTATTATTAAAAAAAAAAAAAAAATAGTGAAAAGTCGCGCATTTCTGCACGTTCTTGCATTTTAAAAAAAAGTACCGTTCTTCGACTCCGAAACTGAGAGAATGCGTGAGTCACCAGTGCGACCCACATAACACGAACCACTTATCTCTCATCCCTATTAGTCATTATAGCAAACAATTCTTATCCACAATTCCTTATCACGATCGATCTACTTTTCCAATTGTTGCTCTCGAAAACAGGAATACAATTTATATTCTTCAATGGGTAATTACTATATTCCAAACTATATTCCATATCTAAAAAAAAAAATTATTCACATCGTAGAATAATTTTTATAATAGAAAAATGAAAACGATTGTTCCCAAGAGAGTATCGCGACTTGATATGTTGCACATGTAAACACACGCGCGCGCGCACACACACACAAGAGACTTTTATCTCGTGACGGATAATTGTCCCTAATGGTTGAAGCACCGCGCGATTACGGCCCTGGATCTCAAGCAGCGCTCGCAAATGTTAAACAAGTAACAACCCTTCATGATCAAGCACGCCCCAGCTCCATTCTACCCCCTGACCCTTCAATTTAATCAGCCTCATTCAGTCTACCGCGAAACAACCTGCCACATGGTGGCCATTGTACCGTGCCACTGGATATTATTAACGGCACACACTCGCAGGCGTGGATCGTTTTCGTCGGATCTCTCCTCTCTGCTCCTCTTCCTCTCTTCTTTTTTTTTTTTTTTTTTTTTTTTTTNTTTTTTTTTTTTTTTTTTTCCTCCAACCGCGCTATCACCACCGTGAACAAACATAGGAACCGCCATATGCACTCTCTCTCGTGGCTTCTTTGTTGGTGCATTAGTGTCATTTATCCACCCCGTCCCGGGTGGTGGTCGCGTGACTAAAAATTTGTCACGGGATTGCCGTGCATTTCCCAACCCCTGTACAAGCGACACGTGTATTAAAAATGGTAAATGTTTATTTTATAATAATACGAGGAAAGCAATATGGGGTGGGGACGCATGATGGTGTTTGAATATTATTTTATATAAGGGAAACTTAAGGGTTTTCGAACCCATCCTCCAACCTTTACAACATTTCTTTCAACGATAAACATTTTAAAATTTGAATCCTCTGTATTCGCAACGTTATCGCGGAATTATGTTTGAAGAAGAGGCATTGAAACTTTCGAATAGGGAGTGACTCTAGAAGTAGATAAAATTCGATACTCGTGTTACTTATAAATATTAATTTTTATCGTTCGAATATTTTCACGAGCATCATTATTTAATTTATTCTTTTTATATAAAACGTTCTCGAAACGTTAACGACGTTTGTTTTCGTTTTCTAACTTCTTTAATAATATATCCGGGAATTTATTCGTAATCTTGTTAATTCGCTTGGATAGAAATGATGAAAGAATTATCGTGTAATCGATACGAGCTCTTTTTTTCTATTCGAAATATTTTAAACATGAATATGTATATACAGGGAACAGTCTCTCGAAGACTTCTAGCACGGCATTCCGGAACTCTGTCCCATCAAATTTAATGGCCGCAATGGAGGACACGGCACTTGTAAAATAAATTACGCTGTTCTTTTTCCCCTCTTCCTCCCCCCTTTCTCTCTCTCTCTCTCTCTCTCTCTCTCTCTCTCTCTCTCTCTCTCTCTCTCCTGCCAGCGATCATTGCGTCTTAATGTTACAATAAACGTCCGCGCGATGACTGATTGATACTTGACAATAGAAACTGGCTGCCTAGTCGAAATGATCGATATCATCTTGCGCGGACAATACGAGCGTGGTTTACAAGCGATGCCAGGACGGAGGCCATTTTTTCTTTTTTTTTTTTTTGGAACGTGCGTTCCAGCTTATCGAGTGTGGATCGATGGAAAATTACATGGATTTAAAATACTTTATAGTCGAATATATAGTTTCTCTATAAGATGAAATGGGTGAAATAAACCGGTATTCACGAGGAAACTCGAAGGAATGAATCATTTCTTTGGGAGGAAATAAAGGGGAAAAATTCAAGAGATGAATGGGGACGCGCGTCGGGAGGTTGGAAAGAAATATTCTTTTATGAGGCTGAGAGAGAAATACGTTTGTCGCGAGAAGCAATGATAATCATCAATCGATCAAAGCATTGGATCAATGGTGTCGCATTTGAATATTAATTTTCTTCTTCGTTAAATTAATTCGTTTGGTAGGAAGGAAAGGGAAGTAAATCCAGTAGGAGAGAACATTGGAAATTTTAAATCCATCAATATCAATCGGTGGTAAATCTGGGACAACGGCATGCGGCATGTTTGCTCGAACAAAAAAAAAAAAAATAAAAAATAAAAAATATATTTGCACTTAAAAATTGTGACAGGACAAATTGCGCGTTATTTACATGGATGTCCTCGATTCTCAGGCCTCTGTTAGAACGAAATTGTGTTGTAGGGAACATGTCTGTATTTTCTAAATAAATAAATTCAAATTAATACCATTTGCTATCGAGCAAAATGGAACTGTGGAAATACATTTTGCATTGCAAATATAGCATATATAATACGTCGTATCATAACATAATATAAATTGGAAAATAAAACTCGAAAATTGCTTTTTCCACGGAATATTTTTCCCAACTAGATACAGCGATAAGAGCAATTATCTAATAACAACTTTCGCTCTCGACCATTTAAAAAATAATTCTTTATTAACCTTTCGTTTTATTCGCCTTTACATCGACTCCTTTGCCAGACATTTCGTCAATTGACGTCTTCATAAGATCGGATATCATCTATCAGGATCAAGTTATAGGCGATTCTTTCTTCACCCAAAATTATCTTCCCTTGGTTGCCGTGGTAAATTCATTATCGCGGTCGAAAGTGGCGAAGCGATTAAAGGATAGTTTATCCTTACGATACGAAGACAAATCGAAACGGATCGAGCGCCAGCAGGCCGGTCGTTAATCATAACACAACCGCCATAGTCATCTTCATCATTATCATTATTGTTGGCCGGCCGACCGATCGACTCGTCGATTTTGACCGATGCATTCTATCACATTCAATATCGAATCGTGAATTAAATTCGATCCCATAATCGTATTCGTTAAACTCTTTCATCTTTCTTTTTCTTTGTGATCGAATTTTATATAAGCAGACACTCGTTTCAAACTAATTCATCCCGATGATTTAATTTCTCTTTTCAAATATAAAAATAAGATTCTTTCCATTCGTTATTAATTATTTTAATATCGTAATTGCGTTAATAATATATTTCTTGTTGCAACTGAACTGATTATATTATACGGATAGAAATTTTGGGCATCTTGTGCCCATCCCCGTTAAAATTATCACAATTTCGATTTGATTAACGCGCGAAGGGAAATTTCTTTGGCATTCATAACTTACATCTATGCTATAGAATAACATCCGTGTTTCACGCGAGAGGAGCGAGAAAATCCAGCTTCGTGTAGCCGTTCCTATAACAAACAACGTAACAAACCACCATGTTCCTATCCATTAAAGGGTTAAAACGCAACCACGCTTTCAGCCTGGCTTTCCCGGTCCGCCAATTGAACGCCTCCAATCTGACGTGCACGCGAGTTAAATTGTACACGCTTCGAAGATGGAGCGATGAGAGAATTATATAAAAAAAAAAAATAACAAATTCCATCTTAACGATTTTCCTTTCAAAATTCACCAAAGTGTGTAACTTTCTTCGTACACGCTTATTATATTAGCTTGCAATTATTAAAATCAATATTATTTACATTACATCTGGGGGAAAAATTTTTCAAGAAAAAAAATTAATCATCTGTTCGAAAAATTAATTGCATCATCGCATAATTCACTACGCCACCACTACGATACCACACGTCGCGTTACAAACCGTAAAGGGACGGTTAAAGACGCGTTAAATAATCTCGAACAAGAGTGGAGTAACGTTTGATACACCTTATAAATTGGATATCCGGTTGGATGAAATAGCGTTCTCCCAGGTAGCTGGGGGGATGGTGGGCCTTAAGCCCACCGCGCGTCAGCCTTGCCTTTAAGGGGGCGAGAGAGGGAACTGGCTTGTTCTATAACTACTTTGACACGTTCCCAGTCGCTGTTGTCAGTGAGTTTCGCCTTAAAGAGCCGCGGGATGTCGTGTACCTCGCAGCGGTACATCGGCGTCCCGCGGCTCTTTCATCCGAAACACTTGGAAACACTTTAAAACCGTGCCACACCGCCGCCCCGAAAAAAAGCTTTCGGTGGAGTGGAGTGGAGCACTCGAGACGAGTGATGGATCGGATTTATGCGAAATAACGAGGAAACGCGGATCCTCTATCGATCCTTATCCCAGTCTTTGCGCCCGATCGATCGATCATTGTTGGGGACGAAAGAGAAGAAAGAGGCGAAGAAAGAGGAGGAGGAGGAGGAGGAGGAGAACTCGTCCCATTTTTCGCGAATAGATGTGCACGATGTAGGGCTAATGGTGTTAAGGGGACACTTTTTTTTATACGAATTTTAGGTAATTAAATAATATTGCAAAATATTGTGTACGTGGTTTTAGTGCCAGTTTTCAGTTTAGAAAACAGGGAGTGGGTTAATTTTGAGAGTTACGATTTGAAATAAGGATTAAATTATTACAGGAAATGGAGAAAGGGTATATTTATATAATTATATAATATATGCTGGATTCGAGGAGCGAATTTTTTAAAGATCGCGTGGATGTGTTTGATCGGAATACGGCAAGTTTTTGAGCGCGTAGAAGAATTAATTAGGTTTCGTTATTTAAGGTCAGAGGTCGTGGGCATTCGTTTCGAGATGAAATGTAATGTAAACGTGGGTGGAGTAGTTTATGTACGGGATAAAATAGCGTGGAAAGTTTTAAATGTCACAGAATTCTTTTATTAGGCCTCAGATACTTATTTTTATTCAGAGATACACGTTCAAAAATTGAAGATATTAAAGTTCTTTAAATTTGAATTATTATCGAAATTTTTTTTTTATTTTTTAATTATTTAAAATGTAAGATGTTTTTTTTCAACCCTTCCAGAAAATTAACATTTATAACATAATGAATTTACAAGTGATAATTTACAAGTTGTAGATTGATAAAATTTAACTTTCAAAACTGAATTTATTTACATCATTGTATCAGTATATAAAAGAATTTAACTCGTAAATTATTATATTTTCTTACAATTTTTTCTGAACAATCTCGATCGCACAAAAGATTCGAGATAAACATTGTTCCATTATTATTAAACAACTTTCCCATGTTAAACAGAGAGTCTGATTCAAAGAGCAGTTCTTCGTCGAGAAATTAATTACGAGAGGGTTTGTATCATCACAGTGGCGGAGTTAAAAATTCGAGAATTGCTTTTTCCCATAAAAAATGGGGAACAATTTTATCATGATGAAGTAATTAACGATAGTACCGTGATATGTTTAATTAATAGGCACACGTGCCCGTATGAAAACGAATTTACTTTATTGCTAGGTGGGTCCAGATAGCCACCAGGAAAACGTTACGAATTATCGATGTGTAACCACCCTCAGAGCAGTTTTATCGTTCATTTACGCGATCCCCGGCAAATTATCAGGGTCGTTTTAATGAATTTCATCGACATCTCGCTCGACAGTTATCGTCATCAATGATACGTCCTCGAAAGCTGCTTATTAGCCGATCGAAAACGCCCCCACGATAAACACGAATGGCACGTTTAATTATTTTAAACGAGCTCTTTACGCGTACGCGCTTTCTCACGAATGTGTGTTTATGAAATTACAGTGATATTTGCGCGTTCACCGTATCCACATGGAATTAATTCGATTTCCAACTTTCGGAAAACCACCGACAGAGAGAGAGATATATGAATTCAATAGAAATTCGGGGGATAAAAAATTATGGGAATAATTTGAATAGATCGGACAAGAAGATCGGGAAGAAGTTTGAAGAGAAAAAAAGAAGAAAGTAAAAAGCGTGTTCAATCGAAAATAAATCTAAAGAAGAAAATTAAGATGAGGCGGCCTATAAAAATGGAGATCTTCGTGATAAAAATTCAACAAACACGCACGTGTAAAGATCGAGGCGCGCTATCGTGGCTATATAAACCCACCACCCCCCTCCCTCTTATTTTATCTTCCATTACCTTCCAGACCCTCGATTGTTTCGAGCCACTATCTTCCAACCAACTTTGCCTTCAAAGTATCTCGAGATATTCCTTTATTCAGCTCGTCAAACGAGCCTTCCTCGACGATCTGGATCTGTCCCTCTGAAGATAGAGATCGGCGATGTAACACCCTTCCCCCCTCTCCTCCCCCTCGTTCGAATGCATCGAAGGTACAGAGGATTCGTCGCCACTAACCGAGTGTCAGGATTAATGGCATCTCGACGGGGTGCAACAATGCCTGCGCCCCCGGAAATATCGGTCTCCGTTTTGATTCGTGGACGACACGGAACCCCTCGTGCTACACCCCTCGAGGAAGCTCCAATGTAGATCCGCGCGCGTGTATCCACAGATGTACAATTGGCGAGCGAGGATTTAAGGCGATTCTCATTGTCGGATGGGAGGGGAGGGGAGGATCTCGAATTCTCGGTGAAAATCGAGATGCCTATTCGTCTCGACATCGAATCCTTCGATTTCCTCGCTCCAGGCCGATTGTAAAATGGCCGATTCGAGCGAATATCGGAGGCCGATACGTAGATTTTATTCTCTGGACGAATCTGTATTGGAAAGCCATAACGGTTTAAAGTTAGATTTGATTCGTGGTAACGATGGAACGTTAGGAAGAAAAAGAATTCAATTCCCTTTCTCAAAATTGTTTTCGAAGTTTTTCGTTTCCTTTAAGGAATTGTTTTTGAAATTTTTCTCGACGATATTATTTCGTGCGCGTTGTTACGATACTTTTTCAGTACTCGTACTCCATTCTTTACAATTTTGCATTCCACCTTTTTTATTATAGATAGTCGAGTCAAGTTCATTTAACGTCTATTACGACTACTCTTGTTGGATTGCAAATCTCCATGGTTACAGCCAACGAGTTGACACGATATCGAGCGAATCAAATTTATTATTATAATTCTAAATACGTGGCACGAATATAGAAATATAAAATTATGATGTTCTCGAAGTTTTTCGTTTATTTTAAGGAAGGAATTGTTTTTGAAATTTTTCTCAATGATCGATATTATTTCGTGCGCATGTTACGATATTTCGTGTACATGTTACGATACTTTTTCAATCCATTCTTTACAATTTTGCATCCCATCTTTTTTATCATAGATAGTCGAGTCAAGTTCATTTAACGTCTACTACGACTACTCTTGTTGGATTGCAAATCTCCATGGTTACAGCCAACGAGTTGACACGATATCGAGCGAATCAAATTTATTATAATTATTATAATTAATATATTATTATAATTCTAAATACGTGGTACGAATATAGAAATATAAAATGATAATGTTCTCGAAATTTTTCATGTCTTTTAAGAAAGGAACTGTTTTTTCAAATTTTTTTTAATGATCGACGATATTATTTCGTGCGCGTACATTACGATACTTTTTCAATCGTACCCCGTTCTTTACAATTTTGTATCCCACCTTTTTATCATAGATAGTCGAGTCAAGTTCATTTGATGTCTACTACGACTACTCTTATTGGATTGCAAATATCCATGATTATAGCCAACGAATTGACACGATATCAAGCGAATCAAATTTATTATTATAATTCTAAATACGTGGCACGAATGTAGAAATATAAAATGATAATGTTCTCGAAATTTTTCATGTCTTTTAAGAAAGGAACTGTTTTTTCAAATTTTTTTTAATGATCGACGATATTATTTCGTGCGCGTACATTACGATACTTTTTCAATCGTACCCCGTTCTTTACAATTTTCCATCCCACCTTTTTTATCATAGATAGTCGAGTCAAATTCATTTGACGTCTACTACGACTACTCTTGTTGGATTGCAATATCTATGATTATAGCCAACGAATTGACACGATATCGAGCGAATCAAATTTATTATTATAATTCTAAATACGTACTTTACGATACTTTTTCAATCGTACCCTGTTCTTTACAATTTTATATGCCATCTTTTTTATCATAGATAGTCGAGTTCATCAAGTTCATTTGACGTCTACTACGACTACTCTTGTTGGATTGCAAATATCCATGATTATAGCCAACGAATTGACACGATATCAAGCGAATCAAATTTATTATTATAATTCTAAATACGTGGCACGAATGTAGAAATATAAAATGATAATGTTCTCGAAATTTTTCATGTCTTTTAAGAAAGGAACTGTTTTTTCAAATTTTTTTCAATGATCGACGATATTATTTCGTGCGCGTACATACTTTGCGATACTTTTTCAATCGTACCCCGTTCTTTACAATTTTATATGCCATCTTTTTTATCATAGATAATCGAGTCAAATTCATTTGACGAAACCGCCTACTCTTGTTGGAAATTGTTGGAAATTGCAAATGTCCATGGTTACAACCAACGAGTTGACACGATATCAAGCGAATCAAATTTACTATTACAATTCGAAATACGTGCACAGGAATGTGGAAATACAAAACAAATGGAATCGTTGATCTAGAAGGGCGGTGTACCGTTTACCGCAAAAGCGATGCGATACTTGTTCGATCGAAGACGAAGACTCGGGGTAGGGCGGTCAGTGTATACTATATCTTGGATAAACCTTGGCAAGTTGGTACTTACTCGTTGCAAGTGGATCAAGTCCGCTCGTTGTCGAACTTGTGCGTCGGAATAGCTTCGGAATAGCCGATAGATATTTACCTTGGGGCGTTCCAAGTATTCACGAAATTACACCGAAACTCCCCGGATATCCCGGCCTCCGCGTGATCCATGAACGACGCCCGGAATTCGAGGTGAAATTCATGGGTTTCCACGGCGAATTAGACGGTGCCTTAGACGTACACGTGTACAACTTCCAACCCGTGCACCTCGAAATAACGAAATACGGCGACGATCAACTTCTCTCTTTCAGGTTAAATATTTGCCCCGTTTCCTCAGACGTCCTTCCCTATGCGAGCTCGGTGTTGGAAGAGGAACGAGAGAGAGAGAGGAGGAAACGGCCCGCGTCGAATAAATACAGGCTCGTTAACGAAATCGGCGATGGGACAGGCTCGTCCTCTCGACCAAGTTCTCACGATACCTTGCCCGTGCAGGGAGCGACTTTTAAAATATTTCGGTTACATCGCTCGAATACCATCCTCGTGAAGTTCCTCCCCCCCGAAGAATGCGAAGTTTATTCGGGAATTTCTTTAATTTCTTCGGCCGCGTGCCAAGAATTGCGAATTTAACGCGTTCCCTTTAAATTTCTCTCGATTTTAAGTAATCTTTTATCAACCTAAATTTCGCCTTTCCTAAATTTAATCATCTCTCTCTCTCTCTTTTAAAAACAATTTCCTATCCTTTTTTAAATATCCCTGAAAGCCATACATCAAATTAAGTTAAACAAAAGTAGCTACTCTACTCTTCTCCCAAACAAACCACTTTCTTATAATTAATCCTTGTAATTATCCACGGTTTCAAATTCCAAGCAGCCTCGACATTGTACACGCGCGCGCGACAAGGGAATGATCCCAAGGTTGGCTCGATTAGCGGCGGACGAGAGGCATCCGGGAAGGCACGCGTTTTGCTCGCGTGCAACGCAACATTGATGAAACGAAGCGCACAGGGGCGGTCTTGCAGGCGGTCTTTCGAGCGCGAAAGCTCCGCCTGCGAGTCTCTCTCTGCGTTCCCCGCGTTCACCTGACAGGGAAACGCGTCACCTTCCTTCCACGGCCCTCGATCGCATCTGCTCGACGCGTATTTCTCAGGTATCAGGGAGCGCGCCGGACACGTCGGCCACGTGTCGTCGTGCAAGCGGTGAGCGCGATCAAAGGGAGGAGGGATCGATCAGCTGCGCTCCTCGAGCTTTCGAATACGTTTGTTCGTTCCTTTCCACGGAATCTTATCTGGATATTATGTATATATAGATATACACACGTATACGTGGTATATATATGGTTGGAGGATCTGTGTGTAACGTTGGATACAGGGGGTGGATGGGGGTGGCTGATAGGGTTGGCGCTCTTGGGACAATGGGAATAAGATATTGTTTTGGGAGTATCGTGCGTTTGCTATCTAAGCGTGCTTGTTTTAGTGATGAGTGTGTTATTGGATATTGTTGCGGGGGGAGGAGAGGAGATGATTTGAATTGTTTCAGCTTGTTTGGAGGAATTGGCCTGGTGAAGGGAATATATCGGTTTCTTGGAGATATGTTTTAGTCCGATTCTTTCCTCGATTCGTTAATTAAAAGCAAAGTATTGTGCGATATCGAGTAAAGGTTTATGCAAAATCTTTTTTTATTGAATTACGGTTTTTAATTTCGCGAATGAGGATCCTTTATCGGGTTTGTAAAAAAAAGTATATATATTTATTCGCAAAAGTATTTTAATTATAGAGATGAAAACTCAAATTTGTTTGTTTCAGGATATTTATCGTATTTTACAAATATATTTTTGTGACGTGTCTCGTGACGTATATTTTTAACTTAAGAATGTACTTTTCCTTTTTTTAATCTCCATTTTATTATAATATTCTCTTACAATATTATACAAACATTATTCAACAAGAAAATCTTACTGATTCTACGTTAACCTCTTCTTTTCTGAGTATACATCCAAAAAGTTTCACTCTCGAATGGTTTCACTTTTAAAATCTCACGAGTTGCCTAACAACCTAATACGTAGGATTGTTCTTCAAAGAGCAATCGAGAGCGTGACGATACTTTCTACCTCTATGCTAATCACGACACGATACAGTTTTCCTTGCGAGTGAAAGTGGCGGACGATTGGCCGTAAATTCGCCTCGAAGGGATCGATCGATCTCTGAGACGGAAATCTTTACGAGGAATGATAGACCACTTCCGTGGACGGACAGGATCGAACGGCACGGTGGCCCATTGAAAGGAACTGACCTTCCCTCCACCCATTTCGCAAAGCGGATTTCGTCCAGAACGTTTCGTGCTTGGACGAGGAACTCTGGCAAGGATTAGATTCTCTGCCATGGAGAGGATCGATATTCGAGATGAATGTGTTAAAGAAAAGGAGGGTGTCGTTGCCCGAGATTTCCAGCTTTGATCTCGAGTGAATTTTGTTGTACGCGATTCTTTTGGATTTAATCAGATTTGTTGTGTTTCTTTCTCTCTCTCTCTCTCTCTCTCTTTGATCTTATATTCCGATACGATGTTTGCAAGAGAGTGATCTATTTATATTTCTTGGAAAGATGGCGTTTTTTAATTGGATGGAATTTTAATTAGAATTTTGGTTTATGCTCGTTGCGTTCCTTTTTTCCTTCTCCCTCGAATAAATGGAAAATAAATTTTATTTAGTAAAACTTGTGATATTAAATTCAATTATCAGGTACTAATTGGATATTAAGAAAAAATTAGAGATGTACCGAAATTCGTAAATTTCGTGTTTAATTTTTTCACATAGAAAATAAACCATTTCTAAATGAAATTTTAATTCCTGAAAATATACTATTCCACTTCTCGTTGAACACACGCCGGAACGAAAGAATTTTTGGAATTTTAATCCCCATAATACCGTTTTCTCGTTTAACCATCGAGTTTATAGAATGCGTTACAACGAAATAATATTCCATATACACCGAAATATACAACAAAACGCTCCTCTTGTCGACGAATAAAACGTAATTTGCGCAAAGAGAATCGAGAGAGAGAGAGAGAGAGAGAGAAATGTTCAAAGAATGCGTTCCAAGAATTTATTCCTGTTCCACGTATCCGAACCGTTTTCTTTGTGCGTTAGTTGTCTTGTTAGCGGTTAGTGATGAAGTTCTTGCTTCGCGGCTCGAATACCCGCTGCCATAACGAGTAACGATTTATGCGTTAATATATCGTGCACAGGCGTTGTACAGGCGGCGGGGGCAGGCCCCTTTTCGAAACCGATCCTTCTTTCGATCCGACCCGGGAGAAAAGGAGTTAATGTACATCCGTGAAACTTTTGGGTTAAGAGTTAAGAAATCGTCGGCCCGTTTCGAATGAACGCGAAAATACGAAAAATAACTCGTGTCGATTCATAGAAACGAAACTTTAAACCAGCCCTGCTCGTAACACCGTTGATAAAATCAACCTGTTAAACGATCCCATTTCCCGCCATTTCGATCGAATCAATTCGAGTTGGACAAGTCGGCGGTGAAATTGATTCCGTTATCGAGTTTGAACAGCTGACCGATGCGTTTTGCAATTCGAGCATTACCGAGTGACGTATCTAGATGTCTAAGCGTTATCTAGATATGCACCGTCTGTCTTTCAGAGTTGACGCATTTTCGGCCAATCTATAAGATTGGTCGAGTGTTTAAATAGCAATGGCGTTATCGTTGTCGCGAATTTCGAAAAATTTCGGAACACGATGCTTTAAGTGGAGAATTTTATTGGGAAATATATATATATATTTTGGGAGAGTTTTGGTTTTGTTTTTGAAATACGGTGCTTGACGAGAGTAAATGAACGCAATATTACGATGAAAAAAAAAAAAATTCTCATTTCTGGAGTTTCAATTTTTGGAGCACAATACTCTATTTTTCCTACGAAACGAGAGAGAATTTAATATCGAAACGAAGGAATTTTTAGATATCTCTAGAACTGTCATTTTTTTTTTTTTTTTTGGAATGCAATATTCTTTTCTTTTCGAATGGAAGATGAAACAATCGGGAGAAAATTTTTTTTTTATTTCAATTTCTGTTACTATTTCGTATTACAAATTTCAAAAGTTATTTCGAATTAATAATTTTGGTCAGATCGATTGGCGCGCGATTTGTTAATCTTTGACCACACGAGGAATCGTGATATCAGGTTGACAACTCGTAAATACGTAATGAAGTGTGGAAACCTTGCACGCCCGGAACCGTGACCGCCCCCATTTGTCACTGCGCACCGAATTTATAATCCCACGTGTTCATCGGGTTATACTTTGCGTGATTCATCGTCTTATGAGCCGGGCTGTGACGTGTGTGAGTAATCTCTTGGAACGAATATGACGAAATTATCGCATCGCCGGTCGTTTCTCACGGGACCCTGGCTGCGAAATCATCGATATCGATAAAGACGAACTTTGATACGGTTGCGATTTATTAATAGAATATAATGGAAGAATTGAGCGGAACGAAACAATGGTATCGAATTAAGGAAAGGAAATAATTTTTCTCTTTCAAATATCGAGCTTAGTTTCGAGATCGCGGAGTAGATGGCGCCAAAAGTATGCTTGATCTTCTAACCTGTCCCTTGAATGAAAGGAAAAGTTGATTTTTACGTCCGATCTCGATATAATTTTTTTCCTGATTAAATTTCAAGTCAAGAATCGAGAGAAGTATCATTGCAATTATAGTTGAATTTGAAAATTTTTTTTTAAAGGATTGAATATTTTTATTTCATAGTTGTACGAAACGATACAACGTGTTTACGTGTAATATTTGATGTCAAGAATCCAAAGTTTTGATTTGAGAAGTCAGACAAGTTTTTCCGACAGTGTTCTCAATTCATTCGCATCAAGTTGAGCATCGATAGTGTTTACATTCGTTAATCTATTAGGAAAGATAGGAAATTAGGACGTGTCGAAGTTTCTGAATCGCAGGAGAGGAAATCTAGAGCTAGGTGTTAATGCTTCTAGATCGTTTCGGTTGAATAAGCGTTAATATCTTTTACCAGCTACACTGACAGACTTTTAAGCATTATCGGTTACGAAGCTTGTGCAGGCAAAGTATTAACACCAAAACGTTATTATCACGGACTATACTCCTTTTTAATTAGATTAGGAGCTACGGAATCTGTTCTTCTTCTTATTACTTTGCTCTCCACTCTTATTCTCTTACCTTTCCACTCCAATTCCCGTTTCGCATAATATTTGTTTATTATATTTTCCACGACAAAGCGTTAAAAATATTTTTTAATCCTCGATCGAATAGAATATTTATGGAATATTTCTCAAACTTTTTCAATATTTATTCCAAACGTAACGATAAACTATCGATTCAAATTCGTTCGATCAAATTAGAAAGAACTCTCCAAAAATCTCGATGCAGGTAGATCGGTGAAAACACGTTTCTTTCGCGGATTCTATCGTCGAAGGACCTTCCGAGAAAGACCAACTTACTCCTCCCCCTATTCCGGAAGTGGAGGACACGCGCGTACAAATCAGCGGTGGGGCATAGACAACAAATCACAGAGGGTTGTCCGGTCGGATGCGAAAGAACACGGCAGTGTTCGTAGCCTATTAAGCAACGACAACTACGGTGAAGCGGTTTCGAAGGTAAAGAAGCTCGAAGGTGGGGGAGGGAACCCTTGGTGGATGGGAAGAGAGAGAGAGAGAGAGAGAGAGAGGAGTCGGTTGATAAATGCGCGCCCGTACGCCTAGGAACCAGTTTGGTGTTTACCTAGTAAGTAGTGTTGTCAGTCAGCTGGTTTGTTGCATCTTCGCAACGAGGCAGCCGCTCGTGGCGCAAAACGTTAGCACGCTTACCCCGCTCGTGTCTCGTGCATCCGTGTGCGTTTGTGGGTTCGAGTGTGTTACGGAGTTTACTATAGCGTAAGTTGGTATTCAGTCGGGACCGTTGGAGGGATATACATCCTGCCCCGTGGTGGGGGTAAAATTGGCCGATGGTGGGGATAGGAGTGGGGAGTTAACTGCACGCTGGCAGTCATGCAGGGTGCGTGACCGTCGACGGAATAGGGACTCGGATTCGGAGTCAGTTGCTCTCCGGCGTTCGCGGTGGAACGTCGTTGCGCCAGCCTCGTCTCTTCGTTTCTTGCTCGTAACGTTCCGTTTCACATGTAGTTTCTCACGAGGGTCGAAGTCCGCTGTAAACGGAGGCGTCACGCGTTGGTGGATTCGAAGGACGATCGTATACGCAGACGAGTGATCGGGGGAATGCAGTGTCGATAAGTGGTTATGCCGAGTTTATTCGCGGAAAAAAGAAACGAGGCGGATTATCGTTTCCCTCGTTCGGTGGTGGTCGAGTGGTGAGATCCCTGGCGACGGGGCGGCGATACGCACGAGATTGAACGTTCCTGTTCTTTTCTCTTCTTTCTTCCTCCCCCTCGTCTGTGACACGGAAGAAGAAAAACGGGGGGAAACGGGGTGTCGTATCACGCTCCAGAATCGACTGCTCGTACACCGCGGGAAATGGTGTTGTGATAGAGTGACTATGAGTGCGTGACGACGGCAACGCTTACGATCTGTGGACGACTGGCTCACGCGACGAGAGGAGAGTCGGTGTTTAGAATTCGACCCCGTGTCTGTGCTCGTACGTGCGTGCGTGCGTGCGTGCGCGCGTGAAGGAAAGGAACGACAATTGGTCGGAATGGAGGCGACACGGGTTGGTTTGGTGCTGCTGGGGATCGTCTGGTCCCTGTTGCTGAACGCGGGCCCGATACACGGGCGCAGCATCACGAGCCTCGAGGCACCGAGCGGGTGCGAGTGGAAAAAGGACGGAGAGGACGGAGAAAAAGCTCTGGCCTGTAGGGTTAGGACTATCGCCAACGTGCCCAGCCTAATTGGCAATCTCTCGGCCATTCAAGTGGACTCGATCGGTTCTTTGGCCTTGGAATGCAGCGACGTGTTGTTCTTCGAGAGCCAGATAGACGGGCCGCACGGATTCTTCTCCCCCCTGCCCCGCTTGGAGAAGCTTCGCGTTGATTATTGCAAGATCCGCTATCTTCCAGCCGGTGTTTTCGCGTCCGCGCACAATTTGCGCGCTTTGTCGTTGATCACGCACAACGGCGACTGGTCGGCGATGAGTTTGGAGCTTCACAGGGATTCGTTGCGCGGCCTCGCGCATCTCCAACACCTCGATCTGGCCGACAACAATCTGTGGACGCTCCCGGCCGAGCTGCTCTGCCCGGTGCAGAGCCTCGCCACGTTGAATCTGACGCGCAACAAGTTACAGGACATCGTTTCCCTGGGATTCTCCGACACGGCCGAATCGTGCACCCCCAATCTCGAGGTGTTGGATCTGAGCAACAACGACCTGACCACGATCCACGATCGAGCGCTCAGCAATCTGCGCAGCCTGACCGTGTTGAAGCTCCAAGAGAACGCGATCAACGCGGTCGGCGATCACGCCCTGGCCGGTTTAACGGCGTTGCACTCCCTCAACGTGTCGAGCAACCGTCTGGTCGCGTTGCCACCCGAGCTGTTCTCCAAGACGAGGGAACTGAGGGAGCTGATACTCAGCAACAACTCGTTGGCGGTGTTGGCCCCCGGCTTGTTGGACAACCTGGACGAGTTGCAGATATTGGACCTGAGCGGGAACGAGTTGACGAATCGTTGGGTGAACAGGGACACGTTCTCGAGGCTGGTGCGCCTCGTGATCCTCGACCTCTCCCGCAACGCGCTCACCAAGATCGACGGCCACGTGTTGAAAGGATTGTACAGCCTGCAGATATTGAAGCTCGAGCACAACGAGATCGAGACGTTGACGGACGGTTGTTTCGGCTCCCTCACCAATCTGCACATGCTCACCCTGTCCCACAATCGGATCGCGAGATTCGACCCCTCGCACACGATCGGCCTCACCACCCTCAACCAACTCTTCATGGACGCGAACAAAGTGAGAGCCCTTCACCGTCACGTGTTCGACAATCTGACCGGCCTCCAAGATCTCTCGCTTAGGGGAAATTATCTGACCGAGATCCCGTACGCGGTGCGCGTGCTGCGCTCGTTGAAAACGCTCGACCTCGGGAACAACCACGTGTCCAGAATCGAGAACGACTCGTTCGCCGGTTTGAGCGAGTTGTACGGGTTGGGGCTGGTCGACAACAAGCTCGAGAACGTGTCGCGCGAGGCGTTCGCCGCCCTGCCCGCGTTGCAAGTGTTGAACCTGGCCAACAATTACATCCGTCACGTGGAGCAGAGCGCTTTCGCGGCCAACCCCGTGTTGCGCGCCATACGGTTGGACGGCAACCAGTTGACGGAGATCCGCGGCGCGTTCACCAGCCTCTCCACCCTCGTCTGGCTGAACGTGTCCGACAACAAGCTGCTCTGGTTCGACTACAGCCATCTACCGGCCAGCATAGAATGGCTGGACATACACGCGAATCAGATAAGCGAGCTGGGCAATTATTACTCGGTGAGGAACACGCTTCGCATAAAGATGCTGGACGCGAGTCACAACCAGATCGGGGAGATCGGTGAGGCGAACGTGCCCGACAGCGTGGAGACCCTGTTCCTCAACAACAACAAGATACGCGCGGTCGGGCCGGCCACGTTCTTCCAGAAGAGGAGGCTTCAGAAGGTGGTGTTGTACGGGAACGAGATAAGGAGTCTGGACGTCGCCGCGATATCCCTGCAAACGGTGGCCGACGACGCCGAGCTGCCCCAATTCTACATAGGCGACAACCCGATTCTGTGCAACTGCACGATGGAGTGGTTGCCGAGGATCAACGAGATGGCGGCGCGTCTACGCCAGCACCCCCGTGTCATGGACCTCGACTCGGTCACGTGCGAGATGGTGCACGCCCGCGCCACCCCCCGAAGACCGTTGCTCTCGTTGAAGTCGAAGGACTTCCTGTGCCGTTACGAGGCCCATTGTTTCGCCCTGTGCCACTGTTGCGACTTCGACGCGTGCGACTGCGAGATGACCTGCCCGGACAATTGCTCGTGCTACCACGACCACAGCTGGTCGAGCAACGTGGTCGACTGCTCGAACGCAGGCTACAACCACGTCCCGGAGAGGATCCCCATGGACGCGACCGAGATATACCTGGACGGGAACGAGTTGGGCGAGCTGGGCAGCCACGTGTTCATCGGCAAACGCCGCCTCGAGGTTCTCTACCTGAACAACAGCGGGATATCCGGGATTCACAACTTCACGTTCAACGGGGTGGGCGCGTTGCGCGTCCTCCACCTCGAGGACAACGCGCTGCGGGAGCTGCGGGGCTTCGAGTTCGACCAGTTGGAGAGGATGTCCGAGCTGTACCTGGACCACAACGCGATCGCTACCGTGGGCAACACCACGTTCAAGAAGATGAGGAACCTCGAGGTGTTGAGGTTGGACAGCAATCGCATCGTCAACTTTCGGCCGTGGGAAGCGTTGCCGAGCGTGGGGGACAGCACGAGGACGGTGGTCGCGTTGGAGGGGAACGCGTGGAGCTGCGAGTGCGGGAACGCGGCCAAACTGCGCGGCTGGTTGGCCGAGCATCGAGGCGACCCCGAGAAGATGTACTGCCGCGACGGGGTCGAGACCCTGGCCCAGGCCATGAAGCGCTGCGGCGACCCGTCCACGGAGGCCGTGAGCCGTGGAATCCAGGAGATCCCTCTCCTCGGCGGCAACCTGGTCCCGCTCCTGGCGGGCGCGCTGGTCGCCGTCATCGCCATCTCCCTCTTCGTAGCCCTCGCGTTCGCGTTCCGCCAGGACGTCCGCCTCTGGGCCCACGCTCGCTACGGCCTCCGCCTCGGCAAGATGAGCGCGCCCCCCGACGAGGAGAGGGACAGGCTTTACGACGGTTACGTGGTGTACAGCGAGAGGGACGAGGACTTCGTGTCGAGATTTTTGGCGGCCGAGTTGGAGCAGTCGGGGCTCGCCCTCTGCCTCCACTGGCGGGATTTGCCGCCCGCGAGGGCGCAGGAGGCCGTGCCACCGGCGGCGGCCGCCGCAAGGCGCATAGTCATCATCTTCTCGCCCGTGTTCCTCGCCAACGAGTGGCAGCACGCGGAATTCCGTGGCGCGTTGAGGACCGCTCTCGAGAACATAAGGCCCGGCTCGAGGAAGAGGCGGGTCGTGGTCCTTCTCGCGACCGAGGCGCCCGCCCGCGACCCCGAGTTCCAGTTGCTCCTTCAAACGTGCACCGTGGTCGTGTGGGGCGAGAAGAGGTTCTGGGAGAAGCTGCGCTTCGCCATGCCCGACTCGGTGGGCAAGAGGCGAGACGGTAGCAAGAAGGTGAACGACCGAAATCGGAAACCGGCGCGGTACACGGCCGCCCCCTCGGCCGGCGACGCGTGGACCAAGCCTAATGGCGTTTTGGTCGCGCCGGTGCACGCGCCCACGCCCACGCCCACGCAGTCCACCTATGTGAGCTCGGCGAGCAGCAGGACCGAGGACGAGGACAGCGGCGCGGAGCACCAGCACCAGCACCACAACCAGCACCAGCACGGGGGTTACAGCGCGTTGCACGCGGGGGGCGCGAGGCCCGCGAGCCTCTCCTCGAGGGGCAGCCATCTTTACAGCACGATACCGGAACCACCGGTCCCCACGGCGCCCCCGGGCGAGGTCTTGACGCATCCGGCCAATCCTCGTACTTACTTCGTCTAGTGCGAACGCTCGACGATCGTCCTCCTCCACGCTCGTTCCGCGCCGCCGAGTCGGACGCTGGACTCTGATGGAGAAAGAGAGTGAGAGAGAGAGAGAGAGAGAGATGGTACGTCGTTAGGATATATTTGTACAGTTTCGTTCGTTCGCTCGCGATAGACGACGACGACGACGACGACGACGACGACTCGTCCCGGTCTGTTTGCTCTTCCACTAGAATCGGCTATAGAGGGGATCTTCCCTCGGGTTCTCGTCACGCTCGCCACGGAAACCCGAACGTGGAGGATCGTTTATGCAGCGGGGGAGGGGGTTGGTTATCGCGTCGAGAGTATCGCCTCGCGAGAAAGTGGTTTCCAGGGGACGCGAGGCGATACCCCCCCTTCTCTCCCCCGACAACACTCTTTTCGTTTAATACCAACCGTGATGTTGATCGACGATAAATCGGGAGACGGGTTTACTCGCTACGTTCGTTTCTTCGTAACGTTACGAAGCGCCCTCATCCGCTCGTTATTTTTTTAACTCGTGCTGGGGCAGAGAGAGAGAGAGAGAGAGAGAGAGGGAGAGAGAGAAAAGTGCGCGAACAAGAAAAAGCATTTTGGCGATAACTTGGCGGTCGACGAGAATCTTCTTTAGAATCTAAGATGAAATAAACTTAGAATGATGAAATAAAGAAAGAAGGAATAAACCGCAAGGATGATTGAAAGTGGATCACGCGAATGTTCTTCTTAGTTGTTGCACATCGGATACGCTTCGAATTCGTGTTCGAGCATCTTGTGTTCGAGGAAGGAAGAGTTCGAATCTCTCGAAAAATCCGTCACCGGGGCTTTTTTGCGATGTCGAGAGTTTCGATCGCGCTTGAAAAATAACTCTGCCGGCCTCCTCGCACGAGCGTCCTCGTCGATTTCACCGCGACCGCACACCTCGATCGATCGATCGCGAATTTTCGCCTTCTCTCTCTCTCACTCTCTATCTCTCTCTGTCCTCTCCTCCTTTTTCTTTCGGCGAACCAACCAACGGCAACGATCGTTATATTTATTTTCCATTCGTTCAACGATTTGACAAGTCTCGAGCGATTTGTTCCACGATTCTCGAATCGCGTTGCGCGTCCGATTTTGACGGGAGAATGAAAAAGATCGACCGCGTGACGATTTCGTCTCCTTTTCTTTTTCTTTTACCCCTTTTTTAAACAGGCATGTGATACATGTATGATTTTCGTTTATCTCGTGAATTTATATCGGCGTTGTTGTCTCTCCTCGTATTTTTTTTATTTTCTCGAAATAGTTAGAAGACACTTTTGACGCATTTATTGTTATTATTATTATTTTTACTATTCGAAAGACGAACGAAAAAATTCGCGATATATTTCTTTCCTTTTCTATTTAATATACGCATGATTGCTTCGTCATCTACGGAATCGTTCTCTCCGAAAAAATCGATTTTCTATTTTTCTCGAACACAATCGTAACGGGATTACGGGATGGATTAATATATAGTTCAAAGATTCCTATTTCTTGTACCGAGCATAACAAATCTCTTCGCGCGAAACGTGAAACGTAATCCACCTCGTTCTCGTTGAACCGAAAAAGAAACCGAGAAAAGAGAGACAGAAATAGAGAGAGAGAAGGAAAGACATATTTCTAAAAAAAAAAAAAAAAGAAAACAGCGGAATATTTGATTCGAAATTAATTTTTATTTCCCCAAGACCGTTCGTTTACCTTGAACGATCGAGCGTTTTCCCCCTCCCCTTCTTTCAAGGCGGAATTTTATATTTTTCCACGACAGAGAAAACGTTCCGATCGAGGAGCTCGAGGATTCGTCGAAAACCGTTCCAAATCCCCTCCCGTTTCACCGATGATGAGAGAGAAAAGACGAGAACGATACGCGCCGTGCGTGCTCCGAATCCCGAGGCGAGCTCCACTTCGTACTAATATCTTTATATATTATATTTTAATAAATCTTTATATTTTTCTTCTTTTTTCCCCTCCAACCTCGGGAGACGACGCCCGCCTATGGTTCTCATCCCCTTCGTCGTGTTCGTTTGTCAATTCGTTAGCTAGGGATGAAAATGAAATTTAATCGCGAATTACGTGAAAATTGTGACAAAGAGAGAGAGAGAGAGAGAGAGATAAGATAAAGAATATGCGCGCGTGTCTAAGAGAGAATGAGAGAATGTGAGGAAGAAGACGCGTCTTTTAGACGTATACATATACGAACATATATACATACACGCGCATACACACACACACACACACACACACACACACGCGCGTACACACCTCGTTCCTAAGATTCACGACTGTCTTTTTTGGGAAAAAAGCAACGGTCGCCAAACGCTTATTAGTTTGTAAGTGGATGATCCTCCTGTAAATACTGTGTATAATCTAACGTTGTAAATAATTCACGCACACTTTTCGAGCACGTCAAAGTGGCCAGAAACACATGTACCTATATAGGGTTTATAACTGGTCCCCGGGGGAAAAAAAATATCTCGGCCTCTCTCTAAAAAAACTTGCGGATTTATTATTGATTGTATTGTATCGTTGTAAATACGCTCATCGGATCAAACAATATATGTGTATATATATATATATATATATGTGTGTGTGTATATATTATATATATTTATATATACGTATATTGTATTCACGATCTGTTACGTGATTATTAAATTAATTGCCACTTTCCATTTCAGCAAAGAACCATGAGAAATAAACACGTTTGTTTTGTAAAAAAAAAAAAAAAAANAAAAAAGAAAAAAAAAAGAATGAAGAGAAAAAAAAAAAGAAGAAACAAAGAAAGAAATGGACGAGAATATTCTTTTGTTCCTTTGTCACTTATCGTGAGAAATCCGTGTCCGGGTCAGCGAACGCGAACTGGCGAACTCGAAAGTTTTCCATCGAGGAAGCCCGCCCGAAGAAGAACTTTGACGTTCTTCGTGAACTCGTTTTAATTCGCTCGACACTAATAGCTTTCCCTCCCCATCGTCGAATGTGGCTCCTCTTTTCGCCAACTTCCTCCCTTTTCCGATCGCTTCCCCCTTACCCCACTTTCCACCCCTCCCTCCTCTTTCTTCTTTTTTTTTTCAATTTTCTTTCCTTCCTCCCTCCCTTCTTCTCCTTTATCCTTGAACGTCGAAACGCTTATTAATATCTCGATGTATAAATTTTTGTCTTCTTAATTAAAATACCATCGATCGGTGGTATTCAGCCTCGTACGCTTTCACTTTTGCTCGTTCGCAAGATGGATGATCGGGGGTTGTTATTTCGGGTTGGATGAAATTTTTAGTAGAAGCCGCCGAAAAACTTCATCCCTGAGGGGTTGTAAGCGAGAAAGAATCAGTTTCATTCGTCTTCTAAATTGTTATTTAGAATTTTGTACGAAGGAAGCCTCTCCCGTTCGATTCGACTTCCAGTGAAATAACAACAGTCGAACTAAATTATAGAATTTAACGTGGTGGGCATAAAGTTTTAGTTTCGGTTGTGATGGAAGATTGGTACAATCTTCCATCTTTGTAAAATATCTTTTTTATTATTATTATTAGTATTAATTTATAGTATTTTTTTTTATTTATAAAGAAAAATAACAGAAAGAGAATATCACGTTAGCTTAAATATGTATTTCTTCATTTGTGTGATCTTGTTCCTTGTGAAATATTTTCTTTTAACCTAAAGAAGAGGTGCTTTTTATTTATAAAGAGGAATACTTAGGAAATATGGTGTCTTCGTTAAGCGAGTTAACTTTGCATCAAAGCATTTTCTGTAGATTTTTTATCGGTAGATTTTTTATCAATGGAGCGTGCAACCGAGTTGGATTTAGGTCTGGATCAAGATTCGATTATGCTTGATAAATTGAATTTCCTGTAACGATGGTATTTTTCATATTAAACTCGCTCATATTTCGTGGATTATTCTTGACCATAAGTGTTTGGTTTTCGAGAGAGCGTCTCCTTCAGAACGGTTCTTTAAGCTTGAACACAGGAAACGGACCCTCGACGAAGGCGCGAACACTTGAGAACTAGCTAGCTACTTTTTCGAGTGGGCCCTCGAAAGTGCATAAATAGAAAAGATCGGTCGATCGTCGAAAAAAGAAAAAAGAAAAAAAAAAAAAAAAAGAAAGAAAAAAATCACGTTTTCAACGAGGAAAAACTATATCCGTCGATATGTTTATTTATTGCAAATTGAAATTTTGATGGACGCGAACGAAGGAACGAGATTCGATCGAAGATTTATTTATCAAACATTTATCCCACCAATGTATAAACGTTCTCGGTTTAACGATTAGTAACGTCTAATCCAAGTTTAAATCATGCAAATCCTTACTGTTACTCGTACAATATATGCATATAAGAGCTGTTCCATTCCATTGAGGGGGAGCCGTGTTTTATTCAAATTTAAAACACGAAAATCCGCATTATTTCTCCGCTTCATCGTGTCTAATTAATTAATAACAACACCTCGGGCCGTTATTTCTCTTCTGTTCCGTTAAATAACTAATGAACCGTGGAAAAATTGGAATCATCGGTAAAGGGTACAACATCTACAAAATACGATAACCCATTATAACGTGCTCATTTCCTGCCTCCGAGCCATCTTTTTATTTCTGCACGCATATATTGCATAATTAATCCGTTCGAAAATCTGGATCGCCATTGTACTCCCCAATGCGATACAATTACAACAACCTGTGTGAAACAGCGACTAACAACTAACGCATTTTGATTCAAAACCGTACATTCGAAATCCAAGAATATGAGATCCACTTAGTCCAATCATTCCGTCGAACGAAACGAGATCGATCCACGGTTCGGTTGATCGAAACCGTGCCACCTGTTTTTCCACGCGCTGCTGTTAACTAACTCTCCTCCCGATGGCCGACATTTTCTCACGCCCGCGCCAAATAACATTAAACGGGCGAAGAAAGGCTGGAAGAAAGGCTGGAAACGAAGGGAAAGGAAAAGAGGAGAGAAAGAGGGTAAAGAGGAAAGAAGAAGCGAGGGCGGAGGAGGAGGAGAGGAGATAAGCGGGGGACGCGGAATAATTTATCGCATTACCCGTATCGTGGAAAACTGCATCGCTTCTGGCGGGGAATAAAATGTTAAATACGGCGCGTACATGCGCCGAGAACATCTTTATCACCGCGGCCAACTTACCGAACAGACCTTTCCACGCGGGGAGGGGATGATAGCACAGGCCATCCCACACCGTGCGGAGACGTTTAACCCTTGCCAACCGTTCATCATGCTCGCACACGACGCGTGGCTTCTTGGAGGTTTTTTACTCTCAATTGTGTAGACGAGCGTAGTTTCGTGTAGTTTAGTTTTTTATTTTATTCTGTTGAGCGAGGTTGTGTGATTTTTTTTATCGTTATTCCAAAGTTATGCAATAAGAGAAAGGATGATTTTTGTTATGATTGTAAGATGTGTGTACATACGCTCAAAGGGTTTAATAACATCGAATGGAAATAAGAATCGATTTAAAAGTAAAATTTTACTCTCGTACGAAAATGGAAGTATAGAGTCCAATTTCCATAAACATATAAAATTATTCGAGATTGAACGATTAATGAAGTAATCTCAACATAAAAAAAAAAAAAAAAAGAAAGGAAGAAAAACGAAAAGAAAATATCCACGGCACAAGTTATCCATGCAAGAGTTAGATTATATAAAAAAAGGCATCGTTTCGCCAACTGCTACTAAATTTTCGCGCAACGAAATTCTACGCCGCGCCCTAAATATATCACGCATATTTAATTCCATTCACCGCGCTCACGGGAGAGACTTAACCGGTCGACCGCAAGGGTTGCAACCCCTGTGACCACGGAGTAGCCTGAGCCTCGGTATTCAGGAATTTCACGCGCGTTGCGCCGTCAGGTCACGTCCTCGAGCGAGATTCCAGGGCATAAGTTACAGTTTGTAAGAGGATGAGTTTCCCTCCGCCTTTTAAACTGTCGTTCTTTACCACCACTACCATCACCGAACGAAAATCCTTTTTCTACTTTCCTTACGGTAGTAATAGTTTTATCAGCGGTATACGTGCGCACAAGATTCCGTTTCTCGAAAGAAAATCCAGGAGCGGAGAGGGATTAAAGCGCGTGCAAATATTTGGATGGCCGCGGGCAACAACGAATGCTAGAAAAGAGCCGTGGCTGGTTAATGTCATTACGACTTTAGGACGGTCTCGGGCTAAATTACATTTGCCGGCCACCGCGGGCAAATGGAATAATAATAAGAGAACCCTGATATCGGGCGGAAATAGTGGGTCATGTAGACGCGTTTAATAATCAAAGTAACCCGTCCGCGGGACCCGCCCCCACCAAGTGGATCGATAATTTAAGGCTTTTCGGCGGCGACGCTGAAAAATTCAAACCTGCCGCGCAACCGCGCCGATCAACCGACCGACCGTTGGTCGGCAACGTTCGGCTAAGATCGGCCTAACTCGTGCAGTATATATAAATAGGAAAGGATTCTTGACTTGTATCTTATGGGAAATTCTTTGCGCAAAGGACGATGCGAGAATTTTTAATATATTATATTTTGGACGAGGAATTGAACGTATTTCGTTGGAGAGATATTTTCCGAGAGTGGATAAAATAGTTTAACGAATGAAGATAATTTATCATCGGTTTTAACTTAATTAACGATCGTAAGCAAGTGTGGCAACGTGTAAACGTTTCTCGTGTTACCGTTGCAAGTTAAAAAACGAATTAAGTAGTTGGAGAAATAAATTGCTTCTGTTGGAGGATGCGTTGCGTTAAGTAGGTTCTAATTAGGAATGGAAATTAGAACGATCGTCAGAGGGGCTTTTAATCGCTGGGTTGCACAGCACAATTTCTATAGAGAGGTATGCTTTCACGATTCATGAGAAGATACGAACAATGGGCACAGCGTAATTATGGATTAATTAGAGGGAATAAAACATCTGTAATAATCAATGAAATCTAATCCGACCACTCAGACGAATTAATATCGTAATTAAATAATAACTCGTGATATATATATATATATGTAAAAAGAAGAGAAGGAAATATAAATTCAACGCTGTCCCAATTGTTCAAAGTGCATCGACGATTGCTCGATTTTTTTTTTGGATCGCTCTGCCCGACTAATCGAATGGAATTCGTCGTTGAAAATATCGAGGCACCCAATTGAATCTCACTTAATCGCAGAAACAAGCGATTACTCCATTGGAACTCACTTAACGAAGATTGAAGTGGCGTCGAGATTCGAGCAATATTTTTCTTTTTTTTCTTTTTCTTTTTTTTTTCTCTTTTTTTTCCTTTTTTTTTTTNTTTTTTTTTTTTTTTTTTTTTTTGCTTTATCGACGAGAGGGTTGAATTGTTGCGAAAAGTGGATGTGAAACGAGATGAAAAATCTATATCTAGGGATATAAATCTGAAAAGAAGATTTTCACCCACGATTTCACCCACGATATTTCGACGATTTTTGAACGAATTGAAGAGTCCGGTGGCAATTTTGATTCGTTTACACGCATAACGTCGATCGTTAACGAAGAATTTCTCTTTTCATCGCGGCCTCGGACGGCCTGCACGATTGAAAAGAACGTTAAACAAAAAATCGAACCGATCCCGAAATTGGAAACTGATATCCCATCTATCAGTTACAATTTATTTGGTTCGTTATGGAAATTTTTCATCGATGAAAATACTCGTTACTCGTTAAAAAGAATTCTCTTTTTTTTTTTTTTTTTACCTTTACTACTAATATACGCGAACAAAGTTTATTAAAACTTTCTGTTTATCTCTACGAATCTCCAAAAAAAGAAGGGAGGGGAAGGGAGGAAGAGAAAACAATTTAAAAATCCCTCTTAACTCTTCTCGACTACAATCTTAACCATCGAAATTCCCACAATCTCCAAATCTCGTTCCATCCCCCTCCCCCTATCCCCCCCTTCATACGTCTCGTTCAATTTCCAAGAAAAAAGGCAAACCAGCAAACCAACTTCCCCTCTTTCTCCATTCGCGAAATTCGCAGGATAACGAAGATAAACGCGGCCATTTGAAGGGAAGGGTGCGATCCAAACTCCGTCCCAAGGAGCCGATAGCCACGTTGTACGCGACACCCAGCTAACATCTCGGCCGTTATCGTGACACCGGTACACGCCGGTATACGCCACAATTTCCAGCCTCATTTATTTTGGACGAGTTGGTATGCACCAACGTGTATCCTCCTTCTCCTCTCTTTTATTTTCTCCACCCTTTCACTCCCTTTCCTCTCTCTTTCTCTCTCTCTCCCTTTCCTTCCCTTCGTTTCGATTCGAATGGAAGGCGCCGCGGCATCAATCAACTGTCGAACGAGCGCCGGCTAATCGCACACGGCCACGATATCTTGATCGATCGTGAGCGTGCGTAGGGGCGTGTGTTGGAATTAATTAGAACGATGACGTGCCCTCGGTGCTGTGAACGATGGTAGCAGTATCCAGATAGGCTATCTTAAGTGAGCAGTTTCCAGATCCGGGAAGGAGGAGGAAACAAGAAAATTGTTAACCCTCCTCCTCGGATAAAGACAAATTGTGTGCCGCCCGTCGTGAATTTGGCGATTGCACCTCCTCTAGGAGGTGGTCGCGATTATTGATTATCGATACGTTGTCGATGCCCGTGGCACACTCCATGCATCGATGATTTTCATCGTTGGGATATCGTTATATGGATGGTGGAATTTTTTTTTTTTTTTTGTTCGTTCAAGGTTGGCGAGAGGATGTTTGTTGCTGGATTTTATTCTTTTTGGGATGCTGGGGGATTGAAAAGGGATTGAGTTTTTGGTAGGGGCTTTTTTCGAAACTTGAAATTATTCGGTTTGTTTATTTTTTTTTCTTTTCTTTTCGAAGATTCATTTTTTTTATCTTTGTATATAGCTTTGGATATTTTAATGAAATCGATCATCGTCGGATTGATATTATGTTTGAATATTTATGTGATTAATTTTTTTTTTTCTTTTGTTTTTCTCTTTTCTTTTTTATCGGTTTATGCGATTTATTAATGTTATTTATCCACGGTCGTGTTCAATTGGATATGTAAAATATGTTTATTATTCGTAACAGAAGCACGTCATATTGATAAGTTACTACATCAATTTCATAAATGTAAAGGGAATAAATTTGAAAAATAAATAGAGTTTAATAAATAAATAAATAAATAAATAAATTGATCAAATAAAATCTTTATTCCTATACATTTTGCGGAGATTAATATAAATTAAATAAAAGATTAATATAAATGTCTGTACAATTAATAACAAGAAAATGTTTTTCGTAACATTTCGTGAAAATGTTATACATCGTTGAAAAAAAATATTATTTGTTTAAACAATATTAAAAATAATATATCTAGTTAAATATTATTTCAATAATGTTTTTCAAATATTTATTCGTATAATATTAAAATTTACAGAGATATATACAAGCCGACTTTAACAGTACGAACGATATAAACAATCCCCACCACGTGTCTCCTTGAATAATCTCCGAATATACCAGTCTTAATTCGACTTCGAGCGCGATAACATCGAGCTCCGAACCAAAACAAATTGAGAAACTGCGACGAATCTCGAGGTAAGTGCGTAGATATTCCTTTTATTTCTAATATTTTAACTTTTTTATGCAAGCATGTATTTAAAAATTCTCGAAAATTGTTTTCGATCTTCTTAATCTTAGTGGACAGTGCATCGACAATTAATCTCGTTAATAATTAATTCAATATGGAAAAATATACTTTCAGAAAAAATTCTTGAAAACTATTGTCCATAGTAATTTTTTTATTATTGGATACTGCATTGAAAATTATTCTCGTATTGTTACTTCTTAGTTACTTCAATCCATTATCCATTTACGAAAAATATTCTCGAAAGAAATTTTCAAAAATTATCTTCGACAGTAATTTTTCGTTACGTCGATTACTTTCGTATAATTATTTTTTAACGTAGTATCCATTTACGAAAAATACTCTTGAAGATTTTATTCTCGAACATTTTTACTTTAATTTTTACACTTGCAATTTTCTTTCTAAATTTTCTTTTTTCAATAACGTATAATTAATTCAATGTAGTATCTATTTTAATACTTTTAGAAAGAATTCTCGACTGTAATTTTTTATTATTGGACACTCCGTTGAAAATTCTTCTCGTATAGTTACTCTTCAGTCCATTATCCATTTACGAAAAATATTCTCGAAAAAAATTCTCAAAAATTATCTTCGACAGTAATTTTTCGTTACTGGATTACTTTCGTATAATTATTTTTTAACGTAGTATCCATTTCAAATTCTCAAAAATTATCTTCGACAGTAATTTTTCGTTACTAGATTACTTTCGTATAATTATTTTTTAATATAGTAAAAAATAGAATTATATTTCTAATTTTTTTTCTAAATTTTCTTTTTTCAATAACATATATTTAATCAATGCAGTATTTATTTACGAAAAATTTTAAAAAGAATTCTCGATAGTAATTTTTTATTATTGGACACTCCATTGAAAATTCCTCTCGTTATATAGTTACTTTTCAGTCCATTATCCATTTCCAAAAAATATTCTCGAAAGAAATTCTCAAAAATTATCTTTGTAATTTTTTGTTATTAGATTACTTTCGTATAATTATTTTTTAATATAGTAAAAAATAGAGTTCTATTTCTAATTTTTTTCTAAATTTTCTTTTTTCAATAACATATTTAATTCAATGCAGTATCTATTTACGAAAAATTTTAGAAAAAATTCTCGATAGTAATTTTTTTATTATTGGACATTGCATTGAAAATTCCTTTCGTATAGTTACTCTTCAGTCCATTATCCATTTCCAAAAAATATTCTCGAAAGAAATTCTCAGAAATTATCTTTGTAATTTTTCGTTACTGGATTACTTTCGTATAATTATTTTTTAATATAGTAAAAAATAGTGTTATATTTTAATTTTTTTCTAAATTTTTTTTTTTCATTAACGTATATTTAATTCAATGCAGTATCTATTTACGAAAAATTTTAGAAAAAATTCTCGATAGTAATTTTTTATTATTGGACACTCCATTGAAAATTCCTCTCGTTATATAGTTACTCTTCAGTCCATTATCCATTTCCAAAAAATATTCTCGAAATTCTCAAAAATTATCTTTGTAATTTTTCGTTACTGGATTACTTTCGTATAATTATTTTTTAATATAGTGAAAAATAGTGTTATATTTCTAATTTTTTTCTAAATTTTTTTTTTCAATAACGTATATTTAATTCAATGCAGTATTTATTTACGAAAAATTTTAAAAAGAATTCTCGATAGTAATTTTTTTATTATTGGACACTGCATTGAGAATTACTCTCGTGTAATTACTTTTCAATGCAACATCCATTACGAAAAATACTCTCGAGAGTTCTAAAACGTTTTCACTTCAATTTTTGCACTCGTTTTTTCCTGAATATTTTTTTCAATAACTCCCTATTATTTTATTTAAAATTTATCATACTATTTGGAATTAAACGAGCTTTCTTTCGTAACTTTTTAACCCTTTCAACTCTTTTACCCAAACGGGGCTGCAATAACTCCCCCTCCAACTCGATTAATTTTTTTCAAATCAATTTAATTAACTTGAATTTCGACAACCTGCCAATATCACGGTACGGCGCATCATTGACGATAAATTAATATTCCCAAAAATGGCGATCATTAAAACGCTCGACATCAACCGCGATCGATTCTACTAATCTCAAGGATGCGTAATGTATTTTGACAGGATCTCTTCTCGAAGAAGGACAGCCTCGGAGATTCGAGATATTTTTCGAAAGTCATCGTCGCATCACGCGTCTTGAATCATCGAGTTATTCTGTTATTAAGTGGCCATTCTACGACCCTCCTCTCGCATACCTTATTAGGACTGATTACACCATAACGGCCGTCAACTCAATTCCCAGCTGTGATCTTCGTCGCTTCGAAATTCTGACGACTCGTAAAGAAAAAAAAAAAAAAAAAAAAAAAAAGAAAAGAAAAGAGAGAGAAGAAAGTGCAGCGTAACAGGCAGAATAGAAGGGAGGGGAAGGGTGGATCTTATCGTGTTTTCGAACGAAAGGTGTGAAACGTTTGTCCCATGGAAGGTGTCATCCATGTTCCGTGTATGTTGGAAGCCGGATTATCGGGGCACCGTTTAACCGATTATCCGTGCCTCATTTATCTGAATGCCTCGAAAAACGTGTTTATGTGTGCGATAGGGATGGAGGAGATGGCTGCTTCTTCTCGAAAGGTAAGAGCTTCGGATTGAGATTCGGGTTTTTTCATTGGCGTGGTGTTGAAAATGCACGTGGTGTTCGGTATTCGAAATCATTTCGACTCTTATTGAGTAATTTTTTCAGATTCAGCTATCTTAAGATTTAAAAAAATTTTTCACATTTGCTAACTTTTAATAAATCTGGCGAATTATCTTTAACTTAAATTAACGAAGAATTTTTATTTTTTCGAAAGATTTAAATTAGATTATTTTTCAGATCTAAAAATAGTACATTATCACATTCACGAATTAAATTACGAGGCGAGACTGTAAAATTGATCGCGTTATTTAAATTATATTACAAAACGTACATAACGTGTATACATTTCCAAAACAATTTGTGTTACTCGTTATATACGCGAATATATTAG
Organism: Apis laboriosa; assembly: GCF_014066325.1. Taxonomy (NCBI): domain Eukaryota; kingdom Metazoa; phylum Arthropoda; class Insecta; order Hymenoptera; family Apidae; genus Apis; species Apis laboriosa. Next base: position 845,916 of record NW_025221692.1, read on the forward strand.
TTATACACGCTAGTTATTCGTTACATTAGCAGGATGCGAAACGGTAAATAACTCCATGGGAATAATTACAATAAAAGGGAAACGAGTACACAAACTGAATCCTCAAGAGGATCGTACAATTACAAAATGCATTCGACGTAACGCAGTGTGTAAAACGCTCTTTATTCTCGAGCCTCCCGCTGCGGATCGGGTCCATCGAGACCGCATTAATCTTCCCTTGAATAACAAGTTTTTGCGCGGTTTTAAACGTGTAACAATTCTCATCAATCCCTCGAAAAAGTTCCCGTGAAAAATTCGCAATCTCATCCCGCTCTCGGTGACTATGAACGATCGAATCGAATGGAAATACTTGCTCGATATAAGGGGCCTTCCTTCGAGGAGGGGAGAAAATAATCGAAACGAGCACGTTGTTATCGCGTTTAATTCGGTGAAAGCATTTTCCTCGATCGATTGTACGATAAATATTACGGTAAATATTAAGTAGGCCTCGGGTGACGCAATGAAAGTTCGGAGATAAAAAAAATTCGATAGCAACTCTCGAATCTGTTCAACGTGTTTCGAAGAGGGGTGCACGGGAGAGGAAAAAATCGATATTGAATATAAATAGGAGATATGTCGCGATTTTAATAACGGGTGCCAATTTTAATGTTAGGTTTCATTAAATAATTGTCAAAATTTTTAGATTAAACTTATTTTTATTAAGATTAGATTTTTAGGGGATGTATTATTATGCTTCAACACGAGCAAAATTTCAATCACCCTGATCGAACGATAATTCATTTAACGCGTATCGATATATTCACACGAATGCTAATGCATTATGATTAGACATCTGTCAATATTTTTTTCGCCCTTCCAAACGATCGCATTGAATATTTGAATATTTCGGGAGGGGTTGACCGAAATTAGGTCGTATTTCACGCGGAAATAATTTGGTTAATAATTAGAAAACGACGGCCATGATTCGATTTTACTTTAATACACCAATGATGATTGGTTTTAATATTCAATCGGGACACGAATCAAAAGGGTCCATTTTTTTTTTTTAAAGCGTTACAAACGGATATTTCGTTATAGTATTTTTTTTTTTTTTCATAAGTGGGTAAGTGCTTTCATAAAGCAATTGCAATTTATTATCCTTTTGGTAGAAATATTTCACCAGGGAGATAATCGTCTCGCATTTCCCTGATTTTTTAATACTTTTCTTTGTTGATGGCGTTATATAATCGCGGGGATTCTGGATTTTGCATATGTATATATGTAAGGTGTTTCGTTATTCGAGTAATTTCTCTTGAAAAAGTAAATTGAACAAGAGGAATAGAATTTTTTCGTGTAAAAGTTTGGAAATTTTTCAAGCTTTTTCAAGCAATTCGTTGAAATTCACTGATTAATTTTCCAAATTTTTTTGATCTCATCGTTTCGTATCTTTTGTCAGAACGAGAAATAGCGTTTGGAAAAACCTTGGAAAATAACTTGATTTACACGAAAACGAAACCTCGTAGTAAATAAATATTCTTTCTTTTCGATCTACTTCTTTATTAGAAATCATCCCTTATTCAACGCGTGTCATGAATAATGGAACACCCCGTACACCTGTGTGTACGCGAGCATACGTTGAAGGGAATAGAGGGAGCGTTAATAAAGATGAGTGACGACGTTTAATTAGTATTATTAGGAATATAGACGCGTTAATCGAGAGAGCAGTCGAAATGTTACGAGGATTCGAACAGGGAAACTGTTAAAACGTGACAGATTATATATTTCCTTTGATTCGCTATTTAAAAAGATCTCGTAGATTTTGATTAACCTGTGGATCCCTCTCTATCTCCAAAATTCCTTCTGACCAAAAAGCCTTCTTCGAAACAAGCCTTCATTTCACAAGATAGAATCGTTATCGCGAGATCGAGCGAAAAATTTCTTAGAATCATCAAAAAAAAAAAAAAAAAAAAACTCGACAAAAGAATCAAGCTGGTAAAAAAATTCCCATTGAAAGTTCGTTTCTCCCTTTTTAAAAATTGCACTCGATGAACGATTAAACGAAGAAGAAAGAGAGAAAGAAAGAAAGAAAGAAAGAAAGGAAGGAAGGAAGAACGGTGACCGAGAGAGAAGAAAGATGAGTAAAACAAGGGAAGAAAAGGAGAGGAAAGATCGAGGAGGGGAGAAGGAAAAACGGTGACGACGGTGCTTAATTCGCAGGAAGGCCACTTATTAGCCGTAGACGCCTTCCATCGTCGGAGTGCACTCGTGAATGTCGCGACTATCGTTCCAATTGTCGAAGACAAAGGGGCGGCGAAGGGGTGGAGGTAAAGGGCGCGCGCTTCGATGCTCTTGGAATGAAACGGACCATTTGGCAAGGGTGAGAGGAGGGCGAAGGGGATAAATATGCAAGAGCGCCCCTGGGCTCGAGAGGAAGGGGAGAAGGTTGGATGTGTACAGGGTGGCACGTAACAGGGCGATATGAACGTGTGGCGGTAAGAGTAACGTGGGAAACGTTAAAGTAAAATTTATCATCAATTTCTGCGAGAAAATGTTCGAATGTTCAAGTGGAATAATTAATTAAGGGAAGGGTCTAAGGTAGAATCTGTCCACGCGTGGAAAACGAAACAACTTTTATTTTTAATTAATTAGTTTTCGAGAAGATTTAATTCGTGATTAAATTATCCACGCGTGGATAAAAATTTACAATTCGTTTCCCGTTCCAACCAGAAATTGTCACCGATTTCATCACTTGAAAATATTTTCAAACTTGAAATATTCGCAAATTCGTACGAAATTTTCTTCAACTCGTCTCCTTCAAATTACACACTCGATCAATTGTCATCAATTACATGACGTCCTGTACAAACGTAGAATGGAAACAGAAGACGAAACTAACTTCGAGAGGTTTTGTGCTCCCTGAACAGTTGTGTTATTCCAGGCGACTACTAACTTTCCCCCTTCCCTTCCGCACGCGAAAATATTACATTCTTCGAGATTCAGAGGGGGTTGAAAAAGGAGGAGAGGGGGATGGAAATTTGGAGCGAAATTTCCTTCGATACCCAACTCTAATTTATTATCGGCGAATTGCGAATAATGGAAGAGGGGGGAGAGAGGAGGCTTCAATTATATCTCGGGGGAGGGAGAGTTTGAAAAGCTTGTAAATACGAAATTTTCGGGGGGCGAGAGGGGTGAGGTATGACGTTATTTCGCGAAAATTCCGTGAAATTATCGTGCAATTTGGTGGAATTTGGCGAGGGCGCATCCTGGGAAAACGATGGGAAGGGGGATGGAAATTCTTAACGTGCCGTCGTAAGAACACGTATCGTTTTCAATATCGCGAATCGTCGATCGTTTTTCATTTGACCGTGCCGCTGGACATGTAATATCCCGTCCCTCGATAATTAAATTTCCTTGGAAATTATCGAATATGGATAATAGAATGGAGGGGGGAATTCGAGGAAGGGTTGGAAGGAAATAAACTCAGCCTGGGGCACGGGTAGATTGCTCGTGGATAGCTCGGAAAAATTCTATATTCGGTTATCTTCGAGAAATATTCGAGACTTCCCTCTTTTTCTCTTCTATTCTTCTTTGATTCCGTTTGTTAAAAATTTTATTTTCTTCCAACCAGATTATCTTGCGATTTTGAACAATTAATCATCATAAACCGCTTCGCATAAAATCGAGCATTCCTGTAAATCTTGTGACCAAACTTTCGAAAAGATCCATCCAATTCGATCTTCGCGGAAATAAGAAGCAAAAGGAAAAAATTAAAAAACTGATGAAAGCACAGATGAAGGAGTATTCGATGGAAGATTCCAATGGAAAACTCTAAAAACAAAGCATCGCTTCGAATAAATTGGGAACGATAAATTCTGATGTCCAATGAAATCGGCGAAATTCCATTTGCGGCCGGGGACAAGGAAGCGCGTGTAAAAGCGGAGAGAAAAAAGGCCGGTTGCGCGGAGGATCCTCCACTCTCGAGGAGGAGGATCCTCGTGAAGTGAATGGAAGCCGAAAAGCCGGGTGGCGGCGCAAACCCCTATAACCCCGTGTCTAATCCGAGTTCGTCTCGCCCGCTCACGGGCCATCTCCCACGGAGTTTGTCCTTTTGCCCGTTCATAGCAAGAGCAGACAGAAGAGATTCGAGTCACCGGCAGATCGGTGGAGCAGTCAGTTTCCAGGATCGAACGTTTCCTTGCGATCGAACAGCTGCTCTTCTTCCACCACTCGTTCAACCCCTTGTCTTCTTGCTCATACTCTCCCCTACTTTTCAATTCTTCCTATTTTCCTTCGTACAAATATTCTCGTAGGAGAACAGTGATAATGCATGGAATTACAATATTCTCGAAGTTTAACCGGTTGATAATGGAACGTTGTAGAATTGATTTTTTTGTATTATTAAAATCTTCCGTTATTGTTATATATATGTTATATATATTATTTATTGTTATATATATTAATTTTGTTACATCGATTCCAATAGAAATTAAATTGATACTCGATTAAATGTATTGCATTCTTTCTGTACTGTTCTAATTATCGTCGCAATGTTGCAGCAGTATTACGAACTTTTCCAACGCCAGAAAATTCCCTCTTCGATCGACATTTCCAACTCGACTTCCAAACGCTTTCGCTTGTATATTGTACGTTTTATATATACAGGTTGTGACACTGTCAAAACCTCGCGCTATTACAAATTCCTCGGTGTTATCGGAGAACGAGGAGCAAACAAGTTCCTTCTCTTCCGCGTTCCACGCGAATTTCCGCGAAAAATTTCCTTTACTCGAGGAACGAGCCTGGTGGAGGTCGGCCACGTTTAATCGGCTTCTCGATTTCATTAGCTGGAGGCGCGCGATTCCCCGACGAGGGAATACGACGACCGACGTCCTCTCCTCCTCGACTCGAAGGTTTTTGTCCTCGAAAGGCAGGGTCCTCCCCGCAAAAATGTATTCCCGGGCACGTTTTCTATCCGAGAATTTTCGAACTGGGTGGAGGGGAGGGAGGAGAGAAGGTCTTTCTAATAAGACTGTCCTTTAATAAGCGATCTGGCGTGCCATCTAATTTGCGTTATCAGGCCCGTCTCGTTAGCAGTTGTGCTCCCCCTCCCTTCCTCCCCCTTGCCCTCGTGGAATAATTAAAACCCTGCGACGTGACGCGATGAAACGCGGAATCTCTGTCTCACGAATAGTCTGTTGGGAACAGGGCTGTTGCGAAGTGTTTGAGAAGGGAGGATATGGAAACAGTCACTTCGAGTAAGAATAATAATAATTAAAAAAAGGAGGAAAGAATTGAAGAATATCAACGAAATCGACGCGAATCTGTCTTCTTTTTAGGTTAGGAGGAGAGGAAGTGTAGGAAGAGACTTTTTCATCTCGTTTTTATCACTCGATCGCACACGTATTCGAGAATGGATCGATATTCGTTTGGATCTTTAGTGTTTTAAAATAGTATTTTTCACTTTTCTCTTATTTATCGAATTCTCTTCAGTTTTTTTGGAATTTACCTTATTTTGCCGGTAATTTCTTTTCAAAATTTACGTGCAATGCAAATTTTTTAATTTTCGACGTTTGATTGCGACGAGAAAGATCTTTAGTATCTCCTAGTATTGTAAAATAATTTTCTTCAGTTTCGAAATTTACTATTCTTTGTCCTGCCGTATTTCTTCTCCAAATTTTCGAGGATATGCAATGCAAGTTTTTTAATTTTCGATGTTTGATTGCGACGAGGAAGATTTTTAGTATCTCCTAGTGTTGTAAAATAATAATTCTCCTCAAAAAATTTCAAAATTTACCTATTCCTCGTCCTGTCGCATTTCTTCTCCAAATTTTCGAGGAATCGTGCAATGCAAGTTTTTTAATTTTCAACGTTTGATTATAAAATAATAATTCTCTTCAGTTTCGAAATTTACCTATTCCTCATCCTGCATTTCTTCTCCAAATTTTCGAGGAATCGTGCAACGCAAGTTTTTTAATTTTCAACGTTTGATTATGAAATAATAATTTTCTTCAGTTTCGAAATTTACCTATTCTCCTCGTCCTAATGCAAGTTTTTTAATTTTCGATGTTTGATTGCGATGAGGAAGATCTTTAATATTTTCTAGTATTGTAAAATAATAATTCTCTTCAGTTTCGAAATTTACCTATTCCTCATCCTGCATTTCTTCTCCAAATTTTCGAGGAATCGTGCAACGTAAGTTTTTATCAATTTTCGGGCCATTCGGTTGCGACGAGAAAGATTTCGAAATCGCAGCTTTCGCGAACGCGCACAGTCACTGTATGGGAAAAACGTGGAACGATTCGTCAGGGATCGAAGGGAACACGTGTTCCTCTCCGTGACCAATTTAACCGGATACCGGAGGCTTGCGTAGGCCTACGCTTCCACGAACCACCACCCTCTTATCCACCCGGTAGCGTGAAGGAAGGAACGTCAGTTGCACGCATGCATCTGGATCATTGTCGGCCTTAGAAGGCCTGCGGAGGTGGAAATCGCTTCGAAATTCGGGCACCGTGACAGCGTTTCGTCGGCCAGCAACATCCACTAGGGATGGAACGGATCCACCTATTCAAGTTCCACGCTTTGGCTCGACACGCTGGATAAGCGAAGGGAACGTGGGTTTTTTTTTTTTTTTTTGAGATTCTTTTTAGAGGATTCTATTGGACGCTTCGTAAAATCTAGATTTTTTTTTGGTATTGAATTTTTTTTTTTTTTTTTAATTATCAGTTACGAATAAAATTGTTTTTACGAATTTTATTTCGCAAGTTGATTCGAGATAAAAATGTAGAGGGGGTTTCTCAGAAGAAGGGATCGATAAGTTGATCATTCGATAAGTAAGAAAATAATCGTGAGAGGAGAGGATAGAATAATAATTTAAGAACATTTGGCGGAAAATTAATAAAACCACTTTCGCACGGTTAATCTCATCCAAACGTGTGAAAATGAATTAAGCACACCCTGGAATTTCCATTTTCCGGCCAAATTACACGCGCAGGAACGAGCATCATACCTGTTTAACCAGAATTACGTCGTAGCCACCTAACAATTCATTTCCCCCTCCCACAAAACCTACAATCTGAACACAACCTCTTCGGTTAACCGTATCAGATCAACACGATAAAACACGCGATACACACACAAGGTGGAAAACAATCGCCTCTCTTCCAGATCACATTTCGATAAATCGCACTATCTGGTGAGAAACACCACATATTCTGTCCATATTCTGTCCAACTTTCAATTATTCCGTCCAAAAAGCGTGGTGTGTGTATCGTCCCGATGGACGATCGCGTGATGAAACACTCGACTTTCGTAAACACCGAGCCCCCCTCCAACCATTTCCTTCGGTCGTTCAGCCTTTGATTTAATGGAGTTTAAATGGATAGGGGTGGATCCATCCGGGTGGTCCCGTCCAAAGATTTCGATTCAATTATTTCGACGATGCGTTCGATTCCCTTTTGAAATGTGGAACGATAACACTTCTCCTCTCCCGTTTGAACGAGTATTTTTTTTTTCTTTTTTTTTTTACGATAAGAGANTTTTTCTTTTTTTTTTTTTACGATAAGAGAGAATACGTTGGCGACATCGATCATGACGATCGTTGATCCATTGTTATCTTGGAAACGGATTCGGTGCGATTCAAACGGGAGTCTGTTTCAGATAAAAAATAAATTTTACGCATTTTATTCAATGATACGATGAAAAATGAGAATTTCGCAGGCTATTTTGTAACGAAGTAAATTCGATTCCTCTTTTTACGAATCTTATACGTACGTAATCGTACTTTAAATTAAGAATTACGTTTCTCGCAGAGAGAAATTAATCGAAGTCGGAAATCGAAACGAGGATTAAAGAGAGAGAGAGAAAGAGAAAAAGGACGATTTCTAGACGAGCAGTTTCGCGATTAAAAACGACAGATTTGTCTCCTTGTAACGGGAGGAAAACGTGTCGCCACGTTTGGAGTTGGAGCTCGTGTTTCCCATAGTTTATGAAAAATCGCGCGTCGGCAAGCCGATTTAATTAAGACGCCCTGTGAAACGAAGCTGGAATATAATGTCACGACGAATCCGCGTCGAGAATTATTAACAGGTTTAACCCGCGCCACGTGGGACGCACCCGTGCCTCCTCTCTCTCTCTCTCTCTCTCTCTTTTTCTCTCCTTTCATTGTATTCTCCCCTCGCAATCACACGCTTTTCCTATTCGAAACAATCTCGTGGAATAATGTTTGGAAAGTTGGCGGATGTTGTTCAACCGTTTGTCGAAATATATATCGTGTTCGTGGAAGATGTAGTAAACTCGGTGTTCGACGATTCGAGATTGGATATTATTTTGATCATATTCGATATTATTTATTCTTTTCTTTTTTAATATTTTGAATCTAAAGGGGGAGGGGATAAAAAAGGAGAATTTTTTGCAAGTTTGAATTTTAAATATCCGGTCGAGCGATATTGAGTCGTTTCTCACTTAAATTTGCGTGTTCGAGGTTATTGTATGTTGAATGAAATATGTACAGAGGTATTTTTTTTTTCCCCCCCTTTTTTTAATTAAATTACACCGCGTTTGGGAAAAATGCTTGCTTGGATTCGATCGATTTTTAAATTCGAATTTTTTCCGATTTATCGTTGGAAAAAATTAAAATGTTAAGGAACGTCGATTAATTTATGGAACGAATAATGAATGCGTAAGTAAGATGCGCAAGAGATATTTTGACGTGCTACAACACCCAATTTGTATATAAAGAAGAGCGGGGAGAAAGGGGGAGGGGGGGGAGTATTCCCTCTCAGAAACTGTGAATCTTTCATTAGATTCCGAGCATCTTCCTTATTAAAGGGTTGAGAAAACTTTCTGGTAAACTTAACTGTGTACACGTCTGTGTGTAAGAAGAGGTTGGAACTTCCTCTTCCGTAATGGAAAAAGAAAAAGAAAAAAACGAAAAAGAAAGGGAGAGAATAGAAAAAAAGAAAGTAGACAAGGCAGAATGTTGTTGTTCAATATTTTAACGAGCGTTCCGTCGAAAAGGGTTTTTCCTCCTTCGCGTATCCTTGTTGACGAGATCAACAGTTGAAAGTTGAAAGTGGATGTGGCTGCTCGCACAGGTGTTGGACACAGTTACAAGGAAAATCCGTGTAACGCAGGGGAACGTGCCATGTTTACCTGAGCCACTTGATTAGAATTGAACGACCATCTCTCTCTCTCTCTCTCTCTCTCTCTCTTCCTCTCTCTCTTTGTATACAAAACAGCAAATTGGAAACGTTGATCGTGTTCTAAAGCGGTAACAACGCGAGGTAAAATTAGCGTGAACGAGTTTCGTTTCGCGAGATATCGATAAATCAAACATCACGTTCTCCCTGTTTTACACCCTTATTTTTTAAAGGAAGATTGTTGAAGATTGTTGAAGATTCTTGAATTCGTTTCTTATGGAGGAAATCTTGGCAGATTTTATGACGAATCTTCAAATTTAGAGAATATTGTTTATTGTTAATCGAAATATTCGTGAAGTTTTCTAGAAGAAATTGTATTTAATTATTTAATTATCATCGTGCGGAAAGTATATCGTAGAAAATTTATCACTTAAAATATATTAAATTTGCAGTGATAAAAATCACGGTAACGAAAGAACGAAGATCTTTTTTGTGATATAACGTTTCGAGATCCTCGATCAATCCAACTTTCGCGAGTAACGATGTATGAGGGCACGATATAAAAGATTTAGAGGGGTCAGATGCACTATTGTTGGAAGTTTAGCGAATGATAGATGAAGTGTCAGCTGAGAAGGGTGGCCACTTAAGTCGCTTAAGTCATGAGAAATCATAGGAGGGGTCGACTAAGCAACAGAAACTTTTCAATTTTCACATTCCTAAATCTGAAATCTCTTCTTCCGATCCTCTCCCAGAACCAAATTCCCTCCCTCAATTAAAACACCCGGCCCAATAAACAAACCCCTCGAAGCCGTAAAAGCCATCGAAAACGCCCAGAATCGAGGAAGAGCTCGAAAGAGAAAACGCACCCCCAGAAATAAGAAGAGGGAGGGAATCGTAAGAGCGGCCAAGTATTTAATTGGAAGGAAGGAAGAAGTTTGGCGTAAATCAGCGGATCAACCCTTTCCACTATTATCCCTCTACTCCAAGAAATATTTATTCGACAACGGCCGATAAATCGACGGAGAGGAACATTTAACCTCGTATCGTTTAACCTCGCGCGTTTCCCTGTTTCAAATAAAAGCGATACTTCCGCCCGGTTTCGCGCGTTCGCCTGAAATGGATCTAAACGATCCATTCTCGCCGAGCAATTACTGTTGAACGAGGATGGATAATATTAACCGTGACAAATACAGGTCGATCCTTGCCAATTGGAGTTTTTTTAAGGGACAGAGATGAACATCCTTTTTTGATCGAATTGATCAATTGTCTCGTTGAAGAGAAAACGCGCTTTTGTGATTCTATTCCATCATGTTTGCCAGGAATTTTCTGTTTCTAAAGAGAGGTGGTTTCGCATTAATAAAGTTATCCATTCCATTTCTTTTTCTTATATTGTTCGAAAGTTGAAAAAGGTATGAATAAATAGCGAATAAAATCAAATTAGAGAAGGGGAGGGAAGAATTTCTCGACATCTCGAAGGAATTACTTGCAATATACGAATCAATTTTCTCAAGTTGAATCGAATACTTTTGGATCGGATGCTTGGTTACGATCCCGTTGGAAGGCGGGAAAGGAAGAGGGGAAGGGAGGAGCCGGCTGAAAAACTCGAAGGTCGGGTAACGGCGGATAAGCGAGACAAATCGTGGTCCGGCCACGAAGAGGAATTGGAAAGCGTGACGATTAAGGCCGTGGCTCGGCCGCGACATCGGTTTTCGGGCCGAGAATCGAGCAGAAGCGGGGCCTGAACACCCGTGAAGACCGTTGGAGACCGCGGCAAGGGACGACAAAGGGGCCGAGGTCGGTTTCGGGAAAAAAGAAATGGCCTCGGGGTAACTCGAGAATACGAGTGGACGGTGGAAAATTTTGGATTTTCTGCTGGAAATTTTTTTCAACGTTCGCCTCGTTTAAGAATTGTTTGCCTCGCTTGCCTGATTACAGGATTTGGGTAATTTCCATCGGGCATTTTCAACAGTTTTGAACGACGTTGGAGTTGGGATTAGGCTAGGTTAAGTTGAGCCAAAGGGTGGCTTTTGTTGCCTTGTAGGAACATATCAATGGTAGTATTATAGACTTTAAAAGTGTTCGGTGACTCGGTGAAACTGTTCATCAAAAAAAAACATTGGAATCGAATTCTCTGTAGAAATTCGTTCTGAAACTTTTCATTCGATTGGAATTCGATTCCTTCCTTTCTCTCGTATAATCCATCGAGTCTTTAAAAAAAAAAAAAAAATAATAAAAAAATGAAAGAACTTCAAAATTCCTTCTCAATCGAATTGGAGGGAGCGCATCTCGATGCAGCAGCCGTGATCGAAATATTCCCCTCCCTCTCTTCTTGGATTCGTTTCCGGCCGAGCGCCGCCGCCATTTTTCCGCCGGATCCAATCTAATTTCACTGGAAAACGCTTAACAGATTCCTTGTCGCCGACGTCTTAATGGAACGTCAGGTTTATTCGACGCGGCGGGAAAACCGGAAGTACGCGTTGGACCTCCCCGTCTCCTTAATGGGTCGCATGGACGGCGGCGGCGACCCTGTTTTATCGCGCTCGATTTTTCGCAAAAACGGGGAAGAAGAGACCGAGGCCGGAGGGGACGGGTAAAATGAAATCGATGGCGCGTTTCCGGTCCGCGTTTGCGGATCGATGCGTGTGAAAGGAAGCTTGGAAGAACGAAATGAGGGATGGATTAAAGAAGAATCGATTATTATCATCGTTTTCATGTTTTCGTTCGCAATTTATCGATCGACAAAACAAAAATTTTACTCTACATTACTTTATACGTCGCGAAGGAATATTTAGAAAGCTTTCGATTTTTACAAGAAAAAAAAAAAAAAGAAGAAAGAAAAGAAAAGAAAAGAAATAAGAATGCAACGGTGAAGAATCGTGGAACAAGAATATTAATGGAATGTTAAAATGTTTCTGTATTATTATTAGAAGAAACTTGTAGCTACCATTTCTTTCTCTTCTCGCGAAAGTGTAAACGATCGACGTGTAAATATTATGCGAAACAGGATACAAACGAAACATAAACATTTGGCGTTTATCGAGAAATATTTCGGAGATTCATTGTTGCCAAAATATCGTTTCGTTTCAGTCGCTCGTGAATTCTGGTGTTCTCATCTCTCATCTCTCTGTGGTTGGTTTCCCAATTCTTCGAATATTAATTTATCGGCCGTGGCGAGATAAGTTGGTGTGTAAATTCAACTCCTTATTATCTCTCACGGTGTAGACTAAAGGAATCCGCGAATCCCTGAGAGACGCGAAAATAAAGCTTAAGGAGTCCACGGTCCACGCGTAATTTAATTAAAAGTTCATTTACGAATTACACGTTAAGTCGGGACGTTAAATCATCCGTGCAGGTGTATCGTGTACGTGGCCATGTTCGCTCGTTGCTTCGAGCTGATTTATTTCAATATAACAAACGAGCGGCAAAGAATCTAAGTGGGATTAAAAAAAGAAGAAAAAGGTTGTTGAGTTATAGTCTGTTCAAAATCAATCGACTACTGAAAGCTATTAAGAAGTGAACCGAACGTTAACAATTCTTGTTCTACGATTCTTCTTGCATTCTTATTTCTTTTCTTTTTTTCTTTTTTTTTTTTTTTCTCTACTTGTAGAAATCGAAAGCTTTCTAAATATTTCTTCACGCGGGATGGGATGTATAAAGTAATAATTAGAGTAGAGTTTTTGCTTTGCATTGAAACCATTGATACGATTTGTCATTGTACAAAGAATAAGGAAGTAATAACAGTTTTTCTGTAATTGGATAATTGGAAAGGATATCGTTGTTTTTTTTCCCCCAATAAAATTCATCGTTAACGCCATCTATAAAATATTATTATTTAGGCATCGGGATTATATTTATAATCGCTATTAATATCCTCTACTATCACGTCGTTTTATTATAAATTATATTAAGTGAAATTAAATTCTCGATTAAGTATCGGTAAAAAAAAACTATGTTATAAAATAAATCAATCGTTTCTCGAAAATAGATACCCATCAATTAATATAGCATTATTGCGAAATAATATGATTAACATCATTGTGAATAATCATTGAAAGTTTATTATTGACAGATTGGAGTTTTATCATCGATACAAATTATTTAACGTCTAAAGAAGGGTGAACGATGACGAAACAATGGAATTCCAGTGGAACCGCGGATTAACTCGTATCGTGTTTCGAGGGTCTGTGTTACGTGTACTAAAAATCGAGGAAACCGGGGGAGGAAAGCATCCTAAGAGGCAAGTAAAAACGCGTGACGTCCCTGCGATCTACCTATGCCGCAGGGGACCACCCGCACGCAACCTGCGTCACTTTCTTCTCTTTTCGCCTCCCTCCCCCTTTTCCTCCATCTTCTCTCTCTCTCTCTCTCTCTCTCTCTCTCTCTTCTGCTCTCTTCGTCCTCTCTGCTCGTCTCTCTGTCCGCCCCTCTGCGAATATTCTTCTTCTTCTTCTTCTTCTTCTTCTTCATACCTCACTTCTCATCTCTAGTTCTTTTTTTTCTTTATCTCTGCCCTCGCACGCATCTCTCTCTCTTGGTGTCGGTTCGTCCCCTTTTGCGGATTTACGAGTCGACTAGACTTTACAAATGGACACACTGTTCCTTTCTGGGGCAACGTGTCGCACGTGGTTCCCTCCTTTCCTTCAAGAAAGGAGTCGTGTTTCGGTGTCGTGCGTCTCACAGCGCTCCAAGGAAACGAGATAATAGAAAATGATACATTGTATCGTTGAAAAGGATGTTGAGATATATTCGTGGAATCGAAATAAGGGAAAAAATATTATCGATATTTTAATTTGATAAATAACCAATTTTTCTATTCGTTTTGAGAGAGAGAGAGAGGCGCATCGATATAATATTACAAATTTATTACGTTTAATAAGAAATTGCGACGACTCGAAAACTTTATATTTGAGAAAGAAATTTTTTTTTTTTAACAAACTTTCCATCGAAAGTTTCGACTCTCCTTAAAAGTACTTATACATCATCATAAATAAATAAATAAATCGTTATCCCAAAATTATACCCGACAAATTATAACTTCCCCAGAAACAATTTAATTCTTTTAACTTTCCAATACAATTCTGGAACAAGATCGTCCAAAAAAAAAAAAAAATAATCGAACACCTGTCTTAACTACTTATCTTCTCGAGAACTACACGCGCGCTTTACATCAATCACGGTCGTTTGCGCAGATGATCGGAGAGAAAGAGAAAGAGAGAGAGTTTCACCTGCCGCCTCTCATTGCGACATTCGAAAACGAGATAAGTCAAATGGACGAGTGAACGAGAAGAGAAATATATATATATATATATATATAGAGTGGAAAAAAAATATATTTTCGATCACGATTTCGATCATGCGCCATCACCAGCCAGGGGTTATAATTCCGTGGACTTTCATTTCACGCCAGGACAACAAATGTCCCGTGGCACAGCTGTTTTTGACAAATCTAGCAATCGTATTTCATCCCCCGCCGGAACATGGACTGTCCCGTGTTCAACGTTTTCCAGCCGTTTTCCCGCGCTTCCGCGATTTCTTTCTTTTTTTTCTTTTTTCCTTTCCTTTTCTTTTTCCCCCCTCTTTTTCACTTGGTTTCGAACGCACACAAAGGAGGCGACAAAGGAGGAGGGAGATCGAGGCGATTCGTTTAACAAAGGAGAGAAGACGCGAAGTTATGGGAAGTGTTAATTTGAATATTTTTTTCCCCTTTAGATCGATATCTGTCACGATTTCCTTTTTCCATTTTGAGAGGGTTTACACGTCTTATTTTTCGAATCGTTATAATAAAGATCGGGAAACGCAAAGTATAATTTTTGATCGAGACAAATGATATAGCTTCTAAAAAAAAAAAGAAAGAAAAAATGTATCAAATATCATAGTCTACCACCTCTAATTAGCATAAAATTAAAATCTTTTTAATTCCATTTCTTATCAAACCTTCCAATTCGCGAGATCGCAATTTCGTATCGATCTCGTTCGCCTTCATTTTTCGATATATAAATTATACCAAGCCAACTAATTATGTAATTATACATACACGCGCATAACAAAAATCACGTTACAAGC
Organism: Apis laboriosa; assembly: GCF_014066325.1. Lineage (NCBI taxonomy): Eukaryota > Metazoa > Arthropoda > Insecta > Hymenoptera > Apidae > Apis > Apis laboriosa. The sequence goes on from NW_025221692.1 coordinate 861,092, forward strand.
TACACCATTATTAAAACCAACCGACCCTTAAATAGACAACTTAAGTTATACTTAAGTGCATCTGGTGATCCATCCCGGGTGGTCCCCATCCGTAGTTGATTCCGTCCTATATTATTCCCTCCTTTCGAAGAAAGAAACGTTCTCCATCTTATGCGGTTCTTTTGTCGAGATTTACTCCCGACCGTGGCGTTAATAAATTTCGATTACGTAGCCAACCCTCTCCTGGAAACAAAAAAACAAGAGGGTCGAGAGGAAGGAAGGGGTTGAAGACCTTCCTCCTCCTCCTCCTCCTCCTCCTCCTCCTCCTCCTCCTTCTTCTGCTCCTCTTCTCCTCTGCTCGGTGACCGGAATAATTAAGATCAAAAAGGAAGGAAAATATCTAAGCGCGTCACGTAACCTGGCGTTTTCAAAAGAAGGGGAAGAAATGTATTCACAGCGGGGGTGGTCCGAGCGTGGCGCAGGCAACAAGAGTCAAAAGACATTAGACCACAAAAGGTGGTGGAAACGGGGGGAGGGATGAGGCGGCCGCTTCCGCTCACAATTAGGAAGCCGGATTAGTGTAACGAGTTTTCCCTCCCGTTTAAGGGAGGGGACGGGTCGCCTCCAGACTTCTGAACGCCGTGTTAAGCGTTGCGCGTGGGACACGCGATCCTCGAAATCAAGGGAGACGCTTCTCCTCGCGCTCCATCTTTCGTGGTGGAGAACGAAAATTCTCTTCTTCGGTCGGTTCAAATTGCGCAGGGTGAGGCTATTTTTTTTTTTTTTGTGTTTCGTTTAATTGCCGCGAAAGGAGGAGGAAAGGAGGGGAAATATTCTTTTCTCGAGGTTGGATTGGATGGATTGGTTTGTTGGAGATAATTCTCGTAATTACATATCGGGGAGGAATTATACGTTCTTGTAGGTGTGATTATACTCGTGTTTTTCGTTCATTAATCATGTTATGTAAAGTATGAAGAGTGTGTATATCTGTACGGATAAATTTCTGGGTTATAATCGGGAAGATTTTGAGTAATCAATGTTAATCGCGATGAATTAAAATATGATAAAGTTATGGTTGCTGTTCCAACAGGAATTAAAGTATTTAGATGATTAGTTATATATCATGGAGCAAAATTAAGACTAAATATTTCTGTTTTATGATCATTTATTTTATTATTTACAATTGGTGGATTAATTGGAGGAATTATATTATCAAATTCTTCAATTGATATTATTCTTCATGATACATATTATGTTGGACATTTTCATTATGTTTTATCAATAGGAACAATTTTTGCAATTATTTCAAGATTTATTCATCGATATCCATTAATTACTGGATTATTAATAAATAATAAACGATTAAAAATTCAATTTATTATAATATTTATTGGAGTAAATTTAACATTTTTTAGGACTAATATCTATACTCCACTGTATATATCGAGATTATAAATTAAAAACTTTGGATACCTATTCCAATCGCTTACAATTGAAAATCCCTTCTCCCAAAAAATAGAAAAATTATATACATTACCTTCTCACGTTTCTTTTCATTATCATTCACCCTACATATTTCTATATTCAAAACTTGCTCCCCTACTTAAAACTTTGTCCCAACTCGCGAAACTAGGAAAAATTCCCAGACCGAAAAGCGTTCTCTTATCGAGAAGTTATCGAGGCGAAGGCGTAAAGAACAGGGTAAAGGAAGAAGGTCTCCGCGTAAACTCCCGCTTGACCTCCCCTGTGCGCCGGACGGCGTGTCCCCAATTTTTATCGGCACCCCCTCGAGCGCGGTTCTCGAAAGAAAGGGGGACAAAGAGGCTCGACGCCTCCTCGAATCTCGTAAGATTCTATACTTCGTCGCCGGTTAACTCACATTGTTTGCCGGGAAAGGACACGTAATGGGAAGAAGCGGCTGTGCTCACGGGACGGTTAATGTCAGTGTTTCGCCACGGATAATACGCACGGTGTACGTGGCAAAGTACAACGTTGGCATGTTTCCCTTTAACGAGTCGCATAGCGTTGAAATTGATCGGTTCATGGGACTTTCATTTTCGATATTGTACAAGCGGGCGTCGTCGTGTTGTTGTGGAAAACGTGTAGCAGATCCGTGGGCAGGTATATATAATGGTTGTTGACGTCGACGACGGGATTGTAAGTAAGGTTAACACGTTGGAAATACTCTTTTAGAGTATTTTTTTTTTTCTTTACGTGGAAATGAAAAAGACGAAAAAGAGTATTTTTATCGAGAAAGTTTGCCTCGTTAATATTTAATGTAATTACACAAGTTTCGAACGTAAGAAATGAATTTTCACTCTCATAAGAATTGAGGATATACCAAGCTACCATACTCGTGAGCAAAATGGTGGGCAAGATTAGTAATTGAAATAAATATATTTATATCGATAATTTATCGAAACGTAATAATAATCGTAAATAATTATAAGAAACCGAGATTATTTAAGCATTTCAATAAGTCAATCATTCAAAGTAAAACTTGGTTCCATATTTTTAATTTTTCAATTACTTTTACCTGCTTCTCAAAATAAAATCCCACTCAAAAATTTCTATCCGTCTAATCCACTTAACTCTGCTCCACTACTAACCAAGTATATCGTTATATACACACATATACGCAATGCTGAAAGATGCTGATGATCAGTCCAACAATTTTTCCTCTTCCTCTTCCTCTGCGGAGAGCGGCCGTAACAGCAATTTCCACTAACTTTTTCCTTCTCTCTCTCTCTCTCTTTCTCTCTCTCTCTCTCTCTCTCTCTCTCTCTTTCTCTCTCTCCACGGAGGAGACCAACCACGGCGATCCTGTTGGCCGTGGATAGCCGCCGTAGGAGATGAAAATGTGAGGAAGAAGGGAGGGAAAGAAGGGAGGCTATGGCCGGCCGGCACGCGCATCGACGCGTATCGACGACTCGGAAAAACCGCGGCAATCTAGCGGATTGCTCGTGGAATCGGTTTAAGAAGCGGGTGCAGAAGCGGCCCTCTCTGATTTCCTGGTGTTCTTGCGCGGCGACGTGCTGCTTTGGGTGCTGCTAAGATAAGCAAAGATAGGCAGGGATAAACGGCAGAGCAAGAAGTAAGTTTAGGCTGGTAATTGTAAAAAGAAAAAAAAAAAAAAAAAAGAAAAAGGAAAGGATCGTCGGTGGAGATCGAACGGTGGATCATTATCTTGGGGAAATGTGAAAAATTGCGTAGTTGCGGTTTTATGGGGCAATGGAATACTCGTGATCCTATATCGCCTATAACAAGATGGCGAAAGTTAATTGGGAGAGGAAAACGTGTATTTAAAAAAAAAGGAATGGTAATAATAATAATGTAAGCGTAAGATATTTCATTTAGAATTATTATATAGATTTTTCTTGCTGATCCAGGCTTGTTAAAAATTATTGACACGAGTCTTAATCCTTCGATTTAGAAAAAAAAAAAAAAAAAAAAAAAAAAGAAAAAGATTAGAACATATTCGAATATATCAAGCCCGTATAATTTCAACTACCTTACCAATGACCTTAAAGGTTGAAAGGAAGGAGGACCCCTCCTCTCATCTTCGTTTCTCCTTCGCCAAATGACCATCTCCATAAAAAAATACTATTACGGTTTCGAAATCGAAGCTGAGGAAGAGAGAAAGGAGAAAAAAGAAAAGGAAAAAGTGAGATTGGAAAAGGGAATAATCGAGGGTCAGGCCGTTAAAAATGGCCGCGCGCAAAGTGCAGAGAGCGTGCAATGGGTAAACGGGTGGAGGGATCGTGCAAATACGAGAGAGAAAAGGGGGGGAGGGCACGAGGGCTCGGTAAAAGGGGAGAGAGTCGTTAGGTGCCCGGGGCCAGGGCCGCCATATTTTATTACTTAAACGGCATGCCGGGTAGGTTGTTTGTTGGTTAAACAAGGAATTAATGCCGCGGTAATCTGTCATTATGGGATACTCGTGCAGGAGGACCAACCCTCGTAGTTGCATGCTCCTTCTCTCCTTCACCTCCTCTCCTTTCTCTCCTTCCTCTTCTCCCGCCAATTGATCCAGCTCTCTCGTTAACCCTCTCTGTTTTGCTCTGCTCCGCATAATTTCCAATTGGTTCCCTCGAAAAGGGGGGGGGGAGGAGAGAGGGAGAGAAATGAGGGGAAAAAATGAAAGAGAGGATCGAAGGAGAAAAGGCAGAGGAGAGACGAAGAATTATACGTCGATTATACTATACAAGTCGACCATCCATAGTCGAAAATGCCAACTGAATGAATAATAGAGAATCAATGTTCCGGATCCTAACCTCGAGTTTTCGCCTGGTATGGTAGTCGCAACCCTCGGCGTATCGCTTCCGCCAACTTTCCGATCGATCTCACCGCGGATGCTAACGGAAATTGCTGCCGCTTTTTAGCCGTGAATTTTGCTCGTTCGTCTGAATGAATTCGCAATTTCTCTTTTTCTTCTTTTTTTCTCTGCCCGGATGGATGCTGCGCGTTCGAAACTTTGCTCCCTACATTCGATCACGATTATTTGATATTTAAATAATTTCTCTTGACATTCGCGTGCCTCGCAATTATTTATCTGATTAAACCGCAGACGTGCAATTTTGTAACTTACTAATTATAAATTGTATCGTTTGGATAATACAAAAACTGTATCGAGTACAATAAACAAGAAAAGAATAAGACTACTAAGAAAAGTAGGGACAATCAATTTCGATTGTTTGATAAAAATTTTCCGAGCACAAAACAATACAACAAGTGAAAGAATACAACGCTGGTGTGCATCGTCGATAGGGAATTGAATAACGCGTGAAGAGACTCGTATATATATATATATATATATGGAATGGATAGCCGATTATTATCGCGATATAACAGCCGTGGAGAAGTCTGATAATTGGCGGGAGGAAGCGTAATCACGGCGTTAACACCGCTTTCGACAAATACCACCGTATCGTGGCTTTCGTATCGATCCTCTCGTAACAGCTCGTACGCGCGCAAATTTGCGATTCATTGATCGAGCGAGCCGATCGATTTTTTCGTCGCTCCTACCTTTCGATCCCTATAATTAGTACCAGTTGCCAGTTTACCAGCGTTATGGCGTTTGATCGACGTGCCTCTAAGCTCTCGCGATGATGCAAGAAAATTTTAAAGGAGGCTCTCGAAGCATTGAAAAAACAGTTTTAGAAGTTTGGCACCGCCGATCACGATGTTTAAGATTCCTTAAGTACGTACACATGTCGAGCCGGGTCTAAGTGGCGGCAGTGAGTGTGTTTACTTGTACACGAACGCAGGGGTGAGACGAATGTTGGGGGAAGAATGATGTGTGGTGAACGAGAGATTTAGAACGAGAGATTTAGACTGTTGAGGGGGAGGCTCTCTGGAGAGGTTTGTGAGAGAGAGAGAGAGAGAGATGGTTCTCTGTGGCGCAAAGTGCTTGAAAAGATTCGTCTTTACTTATCGTTACTTATCTCGTCGCCATTGATTTATTGCCACGGCTCCATTAATCCAGAAGAATTCGTGATATATTTAGAGATGGATTGGACAATACGGTGGAATTTTTATATTTGGAAAATAAACGAAACGATTCTACACAAAAATATATATATATATATTCTATTTTATTTTTAAAAAAAATTGTTTCATCAAATTTTATACGGAATTTATAACAGAGAAATATCTTCTTCTCATTTATATATTTGCAAATCACTCTGTGACCTCGTAAACTTTCCTTACGTGTTAAAATAAAACCGATCGATATTTCTCAAACGATTGCCGACTTTCCCTTTCATCAACAGTGACACACGACAAGCGTGTCATTGTCAAAACGTCGGACATTGTTGGAAATCGATTAAGACGCTCGTTAACGATTTTAGAAAACGCATTTTTTTTTCGAGAAACGTGGACAAGAAAAATCGGTGTCCATCGGTGTGGAACACGACGTTGGCCCGTCGGAAACGTCACCGAAAATAATCGAGGCTCTCTCTCTCTCTCTCTCTCTCTCTCTCGAGGGCGTTACCATCGGGAGGATCGGGATCGAGCGGCTAATTGCAGTGAACAAGCGTGCACACGGCTGCCCTCTAAATGCAGGAAATAATGCATTTCGTGAGCCAGTCAATCGGTCATCTTATTACCAACCGAGACGATGAGCGGGTATGACGAAGGTGGTCGGATCATCGGGACCAGACAATTTAATTGTTCGAACTTAAATGGGGAGCAGCTGCCTCCTGGTGGCCTAACAAGCTGGTAATAACCTGCCTCCTAACCTATTCTCCTCTTCGTCCGATCCTTCCTCGTGGATCCTCGTTTAGAGGAGGTACGGTTAAAGGAAGGGTATTAAACGTTCAAGGTTATTTATTTGAAAGCGAATTCATCGACGAATATTATTTTCTGAACCGGTCTTTTTTTCTTTTTCTTTTCTTTTTTTTTTTTTTTTTTTTTTGGTAAATTTTTCGAGAGATAATTTTCGATTATTGAAATTAGAAATTATTATAGGGGGAGGGAGGAATTTTGATTTTTAAATTTTACGTAGGTGGAATAATTGGAATTATTAGGATTGGTTTCGGGGATATGGTTATGATTGATCGAATTGTGAAAAATTTATATCGAGTAAATGGAGTAAAATGGTGGGGGTTGTGTAATTAATATTTAATAAGGATGGGAAAATGTTAAAGCGATGAAAATGTGTTTAACAATCTTGAAAAGTTTCGTACAAATGGCAAATGTAAAGGAAAGATTATATAGGAAAGTGCTTGTAATGATCGAGTAATAATAGGTCAGGGAGTGGGGAAGGGGGAATGGAAGAAAGAAAAGTAAATATTAAACGGGGAAACGTGAAGCCCACGAGGTCAGTACGTGCGAGGAGCTCGAGCAGTTTCGATAACATTGTAAATACGAACATTGGGAAATATACTTTTATTAATATATTATTTCATCGTAAAATATAATAAGGTAGTGTTTAAATACAATGTATTTAATTATTGTTTCTAAAACAAGACAGATTATTTACAATTTATTTATTATATAAACGATCGAGAAGAATTTTACTTTGCGATAATATATTTTATTGTATTACAGTGTAATTATAATTCGTGAATCGTAAATGATTCGATCATATTTATAGATTAATGGAAAAATTCGAGGAAGAAATTCTCGTGATTCTTTCTTTCAAAACATTGTATTACAATTAATATTTATATCTCTCTTATGTATATACACATGTATATCGGACATTAGAAAAACTAACAACATACACGAATCTATTTAACAACTTCTGAGAATAGCTTGTGAACGACGACGGTCGACCATAAGAAAATAGATCGACAAATTCATCGGTGTCGAAATATTTACAATAAAGAAATCTAAAATGAAGGCCAGCATCGCAGTATAGGAAATGATCGAAATCGTTTCTAATAATTCTCAAATTGTTACGAATTATTATTCGCAACTTATAACGATCTCGATGATCTCGAAAAAGGAACGAGAATCATACGTATAAATAATATAAACCAATTACACATTACAAACTCGAAACAATCTATAATACCCCGAGGATTTACTTAAAAGAAGCAGGTGATGAGGAAAAAGGGAAAATAAGAGAAGTCTAATTCCGTCTTAATCACGAGGATCGTTGGACAGGTTCTCCTCTCGAGGACCTGTTCCTCCTCTCGCGTCAGGAATCGGCCGTTCACGCGTACAAAGTCGGACGAGGAGAAGAGATAATCCTGTTGGATTCCATCGGACACGTCGTTTCGTCGGGAACGAGAACAATTCGAGCTCGGTGGGATGGGGGTTGGAACGCGTTGCGTAAGAGATTGGATGCATCTCTCTCTCTCTCTCTCTCTCTCTCTCTCTCTCTCTCTCTCTCTCTCTCTCTCTCTGTCTCTGTCTCTCTCTTTCTGAGAACTCCGGCCGCTGAGAATGGTAAGCGGAGGATTCCGTTATGCCATACGGTTATTGATATTAATCCTTTGGACGAGAGGGCGCCACCGATAGGGAAATTAAATTTCCCGTGAATTCTGGTAATTCAATAACCTATAGAACCGACCGACCAACGCCTCGTTACCGCGAGGATAATTAATTTTAACCGGTTTTTAGCATCGCTCGCTCGAAATTTTGATATTCCTTGCTGTTGGGTTGATACGATTTAAAGCGGAATGGGTATACCGGATATCGCAATGGGGATATATCGCAAATTGAATTATTCGAAATTTGCGTTTTATATATATATATATATGTATATATGTATATACATATATATATATATGTAACGAGGATATTAAAATGTATTACGCGCGAATGGGTGAAATTGGATATACGTGTTTGCAGGTGTTATTATGTATCGATTCAAACATTTTGTCGAACAATTTTCGCGCTACGCTCATACGATTCGGTTTTAACGCGCGATCGGACGACGAACCCCTTCTTCGTTGCTTGTTAAGATAATTATTATTGATCTTGTTCGAGTCAACGAGAGTTTCCCAAGAATTTATAATTCTTTCTATCCGGTCGGATAATCGATTATATTAATATTGAAAGAAAAATGGGTGGGCAGAAAGAGAAATAACACGATGCGAACAATGACAGAAAATAAGTTTAAGAGGTAAACGCGCCCCTTTGCTTTACTTTACTTTGCCATCCTTTGAGATAAAAATCTCTCGCGTTCCGCGAAAGGAGGCCGCGATTATCCGACACGGAGATTGATTTCCTTCTCTTTCTCTCATTCCATTTATCCTCCCCTCGTTCGAACGAAAAAAAAAAAGAAAGAGAACCAAAAATCGTACACGTGTTTACGATGTGTTTCCCTATTCGCCTTTTCTCGAGTCACGTTATTATACTTTTGAATTTCGATGCACTCGTGACAGCATCCAAAAATGTCTCGAACTTGATCGAGATCCGTCCATTTCGATCGTAATTTCAATTTACCTTGTTTTATTTTTCCATTCTTAATGAATAAATTTGATAGTTGAAAAGGTAGAATTAGTTTTAAAAATTTCGAATAAAGTTATTTCTTAAAATTGTTTACTCTAATTTTCTATATATATATATATATATATATTTCTCAGATATCTCGAAAAAACTAAGAAATTTTTGCTCTACACATATATATGTGTATAACGTGTTTCAAAAATCATTAAAATCCACAAACGTGTCATCGGTAATTTCATTTTTTCCCCTTTCTTTTTCTTCTTCTTCTTCCTCCTCCTGTCCACCGATATATATTTCTTAGGGTTGGAAGCGGCGCTGGGGGAATTACTCCGCCTAGACCCAGTAGATTTGATACACGCGCGAGCGGGGGTGCGAGAGGCCCGTATATAATAATACAGGTCGTGATCGTTTCCCCGGGCAACATTAATAGTACTTATCTTCCGTACACCGCACACTATACGTGGTAATTATCGTCCAATCTTGGAAGGACCACCGCCACACTACGATATAACTCTTGCCGGCTTGTTGCTACTACACGAACGCGTGCGTGTTCGTTCGTTTTTCGATGAATCCTCCTCTCCTCCCCTTTCTTCTTCCCCCTTTTTTTCTCATTTTCACTCGATCTCCATCAACGCTCGCCATCGCGAACAATCGTTTTTCTTTTCGATGAAAAGCATTCGAAAAGCGTATTTGTTCCTTCCTTTTCTTTTTTTTTTTTTTTAAACAAGTTAGATTATTACATTTATCCAGAATTATTGTATCTGGATTCTCGAGAAGGACTCTCAGAGGACACAAATTTCGTTTGCAACGAGGTTGTTGGTTCCATTCTTGCGAAGGAGGGAGACTTCTCCCCCGTTGTCGGAGGAGAGGCCGAGGAACGAAGCGAGATTTAAATTTAATTTAACGCTTTCACGTGTTAAGCGTCACGATAACGAGCCACTGACAACCGATTATAATAATAATCATCACGGTGGGGGGAAAAGCGCGTTGCGGGGGAGGGGGATGCGTTCGAGGTATTTCGAGAACAGAGCTGTAAAGCCGGGCCCCGAGATTAACCCGTCAACGTTGGTTGGCCCAATCTCCCTCCCTCCTGCCCCTCAGATACGGTTGTAATTTAAGCGGGGAAAGAGTTTGGGGGAGGGGGAATAACCGAGGCCGGTTAACAGGGATAATTAAATGTACACTCGTCCGGGTAATTGATATTTCGAGCAGATAGAGAACGCTTCCGCTCCCCCTTTTGGCGATCCAAAGATCGAAGTCCGAAGATCGAATCGTTCCGATAACTTTCCACTCTTCTTTAATTCTCCTTTCTTTCTTTCTTTCTCTCTCTTTTTTTTTTTTATTATCATTATTATCGGGGGATGATAATCTCAGGGAGAGGGGGAGATTATACAGTTAAAGAAATATTGTCGAATACAGTGCGAAATTAAGTAGAGAGGAATCTAAATTAAGTAAAGAGATATTTGAATTGGAAGGTTCCAAAAATGTGTTACGTTTTTATTTAATAAGTAAACAATTTCGAGATTACTTTTTAACTTTAAACTGCGTAATTGATCTCTTTTATCGCCAGTTTTCTAATTTAAGAATACAATTTTATCCGCTGTTGGACGCTAAAAGACAATATGTCGGATGATATGAATAACACGTAAAAATTGTTATCCGTTAAAAATAAAAGAAGCATGGAAAATTTGTAAAGAGCATTAGAATTTCGAATACAAAGAAGAGAGTTTCGAGCCCGTACAAATCATTTGGCATGATGGTCAAAATGGTGGACATTAGCGGAACAATATTTGCTATCCTTTCTTCAAACTCAAACTTCTTCGAAACTCCCTTATTAGGCAGGTAGAGGAAAGAAAGAAAAAAAAAAAAGAAAATTAAAAACCTCCCTCTTCGCTTGACCAGCTCTTTTGCCGGCGAAGAGGAATCCCCAAAGAGGACGGAGATATCCCTGGAACAACGACAACAATAAGAGTTACAACGCTTTACGGTCCTCGAGGCCTCAAGGTAACCAAAGAGTGGATGACTCGTTGCTTGTTTAGGACGGAAGTCTGTCGGGCAAACTTCGTCACGGCGTTTCCTTAAAAGTCGTTTGAAATTACTGACCAATCGTCTGTTTGGTCGGTGGCGTAAACGAGACGGTTGGTCCCCAGAAAACCAAGGCGTCTTATATTAAAGGAAAAAAAAAAAAAAAAAAGTGGAAGTTTCAAAGTCACGTTCTTTAGCCACGGTCGAATAAATATCGCGTTTAATGGTGAAACATTGGCCGGCCAATGTTGCCGGATGTAAATGGTAAATGGTAATAAGTAACTGTGTGGACAGGTTTGAAAGTGGTTTGGAAAATAACTAGATTATTATAATTAGATTAGTATTTCGGCGCTTCGAAAGTATTAAATAAATGAAATGGTGGGATATTTCTTTTTTTTTTTCTTATTTAATAAAATAAGATTCTTTTGAAAGATATAAATTGGAATCACCATAAGAATAAGAGAATTAAGAAAATATAAAATAATATTGTAAAATAATGTTGTAATCATGCACGACATCGACGCGTTGATATTAATTGTTATTATTTTAGTTTTTTTTTTTATTATTTTCGAAAGCGCGGAAATTTTTGCACGTTTCGATATAACGTAATTTAAATCAATATTATTCGCGATGCCACGATTATTGAGTAATTACAATCGGAGTTCATCGAAGGTTCGTCGTTATATATATATATATATTTCGATAAAAATTACATACACCCGATGATCGAGAAATTATCGTAGAATTGCTGCAAATTCATGGAAAAATTATTCGTGACAATTAGCCACGGTATTTTTATTAAATCCTTTCGCCCATTTTCGAAAAAAAAAAAAATAGGAGGGGAGGGAAATATACCACCGTTCCGTTTCGATAATATACAACGCGATGTAAATTGGAAACGCGGCACATAAATTTGCATTTTAAAACGTTTTAAAATCATCGGGGCTGAAACGGGGGATCTAATATCAACGTCATATCGAATTTACCATTGGAACGAATTTCAGGCAAACGCAATGTTAATACTTTTTTAAGTTAATTCATTCTTGCCACGGGATTGTATTGTTGACTTTTTTTTTTTTTTCTTTTTTTTTTTTTTAACAAATCGAATTTCGTAACGCGTTTCCACGATTACGATAAATTCGACTGAAAAAAAAAAAAAAAAATAGGCGGCTTTTAACGATTAAAGATTTTCGTTCGATATTTGTGGGATTGTGCGATTGATAAACATTTATTGCCGAATTCTCGAATTCGAATACATCGAAATAATTTCCAAGTGTTCTTTCGTGTACAAATTACATTTTATTACCCATATGAATGTGATCATATTTTCGATTACGGATACGATATCCGGGAAAATAAAGAAATAATTGTACACGTTTGCGCGTTTACGTTTCGAGCATCGTCGAAATTTTTAAATGTTATATTTTGATACTAAAAAAAAAAAAGAAAGAAAGAAAATATTGTAGATCATCATATTATAAATAATCCTGTGAACAAATATAATTTTAAGTTTCAAATGTATTACACCTTTAAATAGTACTGAGAATATCGAGAGAGAGAGAGATTTTCTTATTACGAAAGTGACACGGTGTTCATTTTCAAGAGATAATAAAAAAAAAAAAAAAAGAAAATGTCGATCGAGGTTTATTTATCGAGTTATAAGATCAACGAAATGGAAACATCTCTCTTCGTCCAACTTCAATCGCGACTACTAGAATATTTATTCTAAAAATTCTTAAAAAATTTAAACAAAAAAAAGCACGGAATATAAATACACGAAATGTTATATTAACATTTGAAACGTGAACTCTTCAACCCTTTTAATTTTCCTATCCATCGTATAATATCTACAAATGAATAAATAACCTCTTTCTTCTAAAATTTGCTGCATACCGACCTTTGTTCCAGCCTCTCTCTTTTTTTATCCACCCCTTTTCCCATAGGATACATGTTAACACCGTTCGCCATTGCACACGAATCACGAAGAGGGAACTTCATTAACGGCCTCGTGAATAACGAAACGTGTACTCGGCGCGTATACACCCGCGATAGTATTTATCGAGTTCACATTAATAGTGAAAGCGCAGTGGGTGTCGCTTAGTCGCTCGAGCGCTCGAGTGGAGGCCACTTAAGAAACGGGTGGCAAGGTGCAAGGATATATACACGAAAGACGATGATCGCCGGCAGCTGTTGACGCTCCCTCCTCACGAAGAGGAGAAGACGCCCTCCCCTCTCCCCCCGTACGAATACACGTTAACGACAAGCGACTGGTGACACGACGGGGGCGACAAGGGGTGGTGGCGCGATGCACTTGGAAAACTTTCAGGCGGTTCGACTCGAAAAGTTGACTCGTTAAATATGAAAACCGGAAGACAACGCGGGACAGAGGAAGAGATTCTTCCTTCTCTATTCTCGGTCGTCTGACACGCTCGAAGGGGGCGCTGAGATAAGGGGAGAAGAGGGGGAGGAAGAAAAAAGGAAGAAACAGTTCTTGAGTGTTTCTTTCTGGTTTTTCTCGAATGGTTTTTGGGAATTGTACGTGTGAATTGTGGGGAGGGGTGCGTTTTGTCTACGTGTTGCTCTAAGAATCTTGATATTTACACGAATATCAAGGGAACTTTGTGCATCGGTTATGTTGTATTACGCAAAACCCTCCTCCGAGTGTTTGAAGTTTGTCAAAGGAGAGAAATTGCAATCTTGTAACGAGGTTTATTTATATCTTAAAAAAAAAAAAGAAAAAGAAAAAGAAAAAGAAAATTGTGTCGCCAAAGGAAACGGTTCAAGTTTCTCCTCCCTTAAATTTGACGAACTTCGATCAACGTGATAAATAAAAACGTATAACTATAAATGAAAGAAGGAGAAAAAAGAAATCATTACTCGCGAGATATATTTAATTATAATCGATCGATTCGAAGCGATCTATGGTACAACATCTCTTTGCACTAACAACAAACTGCGCTGCACCATATACCAGGATAAGAAGAAAAGAAAGAGAGGAGAGGGAGGGGAGTGGAGGAAGAATACAGGAAGAAGGGAGGGGAGGAGAGTTGCAAGGCGGATGGGTTGGGAAGAAGAAGAAAAAGAGGAAGAAAAAAAATCGTTAGACGATTTTCTAGTATCGGGCCAGTGTTGTCGGCAGTTTTAATGGCAGCTGAACCACTCCCATGGGCCGCGGGAGTACCTGAAATATCGATCTGGACGAGGAACATCTTGAATTCTGGTACCACCAGAGGTAGAGAGGTATCGTGTACACCGATTCCGAGCCGAGGAAACGATAAGACTTCCTTCTCCTCCTCCTCCTCCTCCTCTCCTTTCTCTCTTGGCTCGTCCTGCATTCGTGGCCTGTGCGCATCAACATCTCTTCTCCGGCCAAGCCTCCTCTCTTCCAACCATCCACTCTCGAGTGGACCAATGTGAACGGGGCTTTGTGATGGCATAACGAGCGTAGAGAGCCTCTCCCATGCCCCGTGTAATCTGGTCTTCGGGTAATTGTACGTTATACGTCCGGGGAGAGAGAGAGAAAGAGAGAGAGAGAGAGAGAGAGAGGAGCTAGGAGCGAGAGTTTGCGAAAAATCGTGGCTCATTCGGGTAGAAGTCGTGGAAGGGGGAGGAGGGAGAGGGTATACTCGAGGCGGAGAAAGAAGAGGAAGAATATACGAGATGCTCGTGGAATGAACAGAGAGAGAAAGAGAAAGAAGAGAAACCTCGAGGTATTCGAGGAGAAAGAAAGAGGAGAAGTATAAAATCGTGGTAAGTAAGAAAGAAAGGAAGAAAGAAAGAAAGAAGAAGGAAAAATACGCTGATAACGAAGAAAAATAAATTACTCGGGGCAGAGAAGAAGAAGAAGAAGAAGAAGAAGAAGAATATACTCGTGACGAAGAGAGAGAGGAAGAATTCGTGGCCGGAAGAGGAAGAAGAATAATATATTCGAAGAAAATGTACTCGTTCGAGATGGAAGAGAAGGAGGAAGAAGAAGAAGAAGAAGAGAGAGAGAGAGAGAGAAGAAAATTGCGGGGAAGAAGCGGAGAATGCAGAAGGGGAGGAAGATAACCGAGGGAGCGAGGTGGGAGCAAGCGTTGAAGGTGAAGAGGAGGATGCAAGAGGAAAAGGAGAGGGGGCGAACAGTGTGTGAGAACACGCTATCAGCGGCCTCCTCTCGACCCGGGGACCACACCGCGAGACCACCGTGCGTGCCTTCGCCTTTCTTCGCCAATATATCCGCGATCAAACATCGAGAGGCGAGTGGGTAAATACGTGAGTTACTACGATCGAACCAATTTTCTTACTGTCCCAGGCCCCCGCCAAATTGGAACAGTTACGGGGAACGTCACGTCGACGTGTTCTCCATCGGCGCACGTCTCGAACGCGTCCACCATCCGTCCGCTCCCCAATCTCGTATCTCACGATTTGGAGAACAACCAACGTTTGGAGAACGGACGGTCGAGATCGAATCGATGATGGAGGAGGAGGAGGATTAACGAAGGGTCCAAATACCACGAGGGGAAATTTTTGCCAATTATCGATCATCGAATCTGGACGGGATTATGATGATTTCACTTGGGGAGGGGGTGAAGGAAACGAGGTGTTTTGTTTCGAGTATGTGTTGTATTTGGTTGATGGAAGATTTTAAAGGATCAGTAGTTGAAGTAGTTGATAATGTATTTTTAATTTTTCAAGTAATATTTTTTGATGTTGATTAACAAAATTTTAAAATTACTTTGAATTTTTCTCTGCTTGAAATTATTATAGTAGACGAATAGAATTTAGATAGGTTTGATGAAAATTGGTAAAGAAATTTTGTTTTTTTTTTTTTTTNTTTTTTTTTTTTTTTTTTGCTCTCGTTTTTTGGAAAAAGATATATATATTTCGAATCATTTCGTAGATTGGATTGTCAAATCCTGTGGTTTTATTCAATTTATCCCGATGCTTTTTTTTTCTTCTTGGTAAATATTTGTTTTTGCAAAATGATTTGTCTCGATTGAATTGTGTTGTTTTTTTGTTTATTAAAATCTTCTTCTCTTTTATTATTATTATTATTATTATTAAATTTTTTATCATTAAGCAGATTATTAATATATTAAAATATATTGGAAAATCTTGTTGCGCATAAGTTAAATAATTTCACAGGGAATCGTTGCACAATCGTGATTCACTTCGAAAGAGACTTAAGACTTTATTTTGTTTGTATTCAAATTCCTTGAAAAATTTCGGATTAAATGTCATAACGGATAACTGCACGCGCGAAATACCAGAGATCGTGCCATTTTTCTCGCCACTTCTTCTCTCTCCTTTGCCTTATTCCACTTTATAAATCAAATTCGCAACGAGGAACGGTTTTTATAATATCAAAAGTCAACGCGGAAATTCCTCCAGCTTGAATCACCCTCTCTCGTTAGGGCTCACGTAATGCTAATCTTTGCGCGTGACATTTGAAAAAGAAACCGCAAAAAATCGCGAAGGAAGTCGATAATACTCGCAGTATTTTAAGAAACAAGGCTGAAATTATTTTTAGAATTTTTAAATATATGTTCTTAAGACAAGTATTATATATTCTTGTTCATAACTGTTTCCAAGAAATTTCGGTAAAAGAAAAAAAAAAGGAAACAATTCTTTCATGACGATATTTATTATCGAATTAATAATAATAATCCAACGTCGCGATACAATGAAATACGATGACCAAAGAGTAATTGAAAGAGTAAAGAGAAAATTAAATCGATAATCCAAAAATTATTACATCCTTCCTTTCCGTCTTCTACGATCCCTCTGTCGTCTTCCATACCTGAAAAAAATTCCTAATTTCAGCGCGTAGATCTACGTAGATCAAACTTCTCGAAAACCAATAATTAGACGAGATTAACCAGTAAGGAGGAAAGAAGGAACGAAAATATTACATTCCCCATGCTCCACCCAATTTACTCCTCAAATACTAATACCGGACGATTCTAAAAATATCCAATCGATTATCCCAACCTTCTTTCAAATCCATTTTCACCCCCCCCCCCTCGAAACCTTGAAACATCGAACACCTTGAACCGCGTTAACAAAGGCAATCGATCAGCAAACCTATCGGGCCCAAACAGGGCCCAACCTCGGCCAATAAAATATTAAACCGTTATACCTGGAAACATAAACATCCTTTTTATCCGCCCGACAAACCAGTGCGCTCGATCCAGGAAAACATCATAATAAACTCTTCTCTCCCCCTTCCCCCGTTTCTTAACACTCATAGACACTCTCGTTTCTGCCGCAAAATCCAACCTCCAATTACCGATTAACGATCTCGCCTCCGTGGAAAATAATTATAAAAGTATCGAAGAATGCCACTTAACCCCGGAGGTGGATAGCGCGACACCGACTGACGGGGACTAACTAACCCTTCTCCCTTCTTCTTCCATCACGGTCAGTCATGGTCCCCGACCTGTGACCCCTCGCTCGAGGTATACACATACATACAGTGCATTCAAAAAGTTCCGGGATGTTGCAATAAACGTACAGTGATGGACGAAAGTATTTTTCGTCCGAGTACGGTTTTTATCGTTCGACGGTGGATCAAGAATTTTTAATCGTCCCGTTTTAGAGTAATAATTGATGGAAATAATAATTATTCGAAAACTTTGGTGTTATTTTTTTAAATATATCATTTTCGTAAAACATAGTTTTTAACCTCTCGATTCAAATATATTTCTCGTGCGATCTTTTCTTCATTTTCCCTCCTGATTCCTCGTTTCTTACAATTCATTCCGTAATGAACAATGATGTAACTTTGTTAAACTTTGAACGTTATTTCATTCAATTTC
This sequence comes from Apis laboriosa, assembly GCF_014066325.1. Lineage (NCBI taxonomy): Eukaryota > Metazoa > Arthropoda > Insecta > Hymenoptera > Apidae > Apis > Apis laboriosa. The sequence continues at coordinate 878,797 of NW_025221692.1, forward strand.
TTGCCGACTTTCTTCCCTCGAAAACCTCGAGTTCGAAAGACGCCTTTCGAAGCGAACTTGAATGTAATCTAAAAATCACAGAAGAGGAGAGAAAGAGTATATATATATATATCTCGAATAATTAAATCTCGTGTATTCTTTCAACGATACGCTTTAATACACTTTTCAAGCGTAACACGCATTATATAATACGCATCGACGATGCGTACAGTGTTGTAAGGCCGATAAATCGCGACGAAACCACGTCCAGGGGATCTCCTCGTCGATCCCTTTTCGATGGATCTGGCGCGCTAGTTTAATGACGTGACGAGAGGAAGGGGGGAGGGAAGCACGCCGAGGCAGAAACGTGTCTTCGGTTAACCGAATGCATCGAAGCTTATCTCCTCGGTTTACAGATGCGAGGGGGTGGAGGAGGCATCGTTCGATTCAGCCGCGGATGGAAACGCGCCGGTGATAAATTATTCCAAGAGTGCGAAGTATCATATTTTACACCCGCCATCCATCCCTTTTCCATTTCTTCTTATTCCTCGCGGAGGGGGCAGGTATATGGGGTTGGCCTCTCTTATTTCCCTTCTTTCTTACACCTTGTTACCTCCTTCAACGACGAGGAGTATTTTTTAAAACTTTGAGACATTTTCTAGCCGATCGATCGATAATTTTTATTTGACGTAAATAAATATCATTTAAATACGATTTGCAGAAATAAGATTTGTTTGTCTAGACAGTGTAGGAATAGGAGAAAAGGATTAATGATGAAATAAGGAATTAATTGCGAAGGGGAATAACATGAATATTTTTGAATTTTACATTTGCATGCAGGAGACAAATATAAATGTTCTCGAAACATCGAAAGAACGTTAGGAAAGAGGTTGATCTCCACATTCATCCAATTTACTTATTCCTCACGATATCGAAAATATTATACGAAATATTTTTGTCAAAGAGTATAATAAAATCCGTTGAATCCCGGCGTCTTGAAGATTGAATTTCGTTGTTAAAACCTGTTGGAGGGGATTCAGCATTTCCGGGACCCATGGATCTCTATTCTCCACCACGATATCCTGTTTTAGTATTTAAACGAGAAATCGCGCAACGAATGAAAAATATGGTCGCGAGCTGCATGAAAGTTGGCGCGAAAGCAATTACAGAATTCATGACCGAAAGCGGACGTATTGAACATGAAGCGTGTCACGGAATACTAAATAACTCGGTACAGATGATCGAAGTGTCAAAACACGATCAAGATTCCATCTCGATTCCTCTTGAAATCTTAAACAAGTCACGAAGTGGCGAAACCGTTTCAACACCTGTACACACCATCATATTAAATATAATTCCAATTAACATAAAATCCGATACGAATACGAATAACAATGGCAAAAGATATAATACTCGTAAAAATCGACAGATTTTTCTTAAAAGAAATTTACATTTTTGAGAAAGAATACAAGAATAATTACGAATAATTAACCGATTTTTCGTAAAAAGCAAACGATATAATTAACTTCATGATGTTTAAAAATTAATCTCGAGCGTCCAATTCGAGATCTCCATTTCCAAGAATCCTAATTTTTGATCTGATTCGAATTCCTACTCTTTAAACGATTCGTGACTCGGGCCCATAAAAAGGGTGATTTTAAACTTCCCTCAACTTCCCTTCCAAGGAGAATCACCACGAGTGTTTGCATCCTTTCATTCGAATTCAACATGCCAGGATCAAACATACCCCGCCCATCGTATCCAGAAACGTATCGAGGGCAACTTCACACCCCTGAATTACATCCGAAATTTCATCGTTCGCGGGATTTGGCGAAGCACGCGTCGCAACGAAAATTAAAAACAAGCTCCATAAAAAACCGGTTCGATCCTGTGCAAATCTTAATCTTAATCCCGCTTCCAAACTTTCATGCAGAACTTTCATATAAAAATTCGCGAACGTGTTAAAAAATTAATAAAACTAGCATTTTTTCCCTTGCGAACGTTTTCAAATATTAGACGAATTTTTATTATCCAAATTATATATAAATAATATGAATATAAATATATTATATATAAATATATATAAATGTAAATAAATATATAAAAATAAAATATAAAAAATAAAATATATATAAATGTAAATAAATAAATGTAAATATAAACATATATATAAATGTAATTATATACAAAAAAATTATATATAAATAAATAAAAAAGAAACCAGAAGAGAAGAAGAAGAGAGAGTAAGAATAAATAAAAAAGAAGAAATAACAAATAAAGAAGAAAGAATTGCCCGTAATCGTAATTCGAACGCCAGATAGATAGAACGCTGCAAATCCGTAGCATTTACACCCAACCGGGACTCGGACGAACCGACCAACTCTCCTCCTCCTTCTCCTCCCCCTCCTCCTCTTATTCTCGAACCGTGCACGTACGATTGCAAATCAACATTGGCGCGGTTCTGGCCAGCCGTTTTCCGCGCACGTACAACACGCGTTTCCTTTTACGTGGCTCACCCTTCCCTCCCACTACGCGGCCGGTTAATCCAGAACCGCGGCGCGCCAGAATCTTAATAACCGGCACCCCTCGGATAAATTCACCGATAATTCCGGCTGGACAGGATCTCGCGCAGATAAGACGCAGGTGCCGATTCTCCGCGTTGAGAGGGGGACGACACGCACGGACACCTCCCCCTCTCGAGGATCTCGGAGAGTAAAGGAGGGAGAATTTAAAAAGAGAATCGGAAGGGAAGACAACACGGATACGTATACACACGGTACGTATCCCTTTGTTCGACGCGTGGCAAGATAAATTCAGCTAATAAATGACCGGGGGCTATTTACCGTGGCGGTAGCGCCTCGTTATCCGGCTCAGGCTTGTGTATATATATATATATATGTACAAGAGCACACATACTCGCCGTGTTTTGCAGCATTTTGAGCACGGCTCAGTATCGGTAAGAGGCCGATAAATCTTGGAGGAGGCCTCGACTCCTTTCTTCCTCCTCCTTCTCCTCCTCCTCCTCCTTTGCAAGAGTCATCCGTGAGAGATGCTTCTTTTCTGTTGTCCTCTCTCCTCTTTCCCTCTTCCTCTTTTTCGATCGTCCTTCGCTCCTTTCTCGTCCCTCGCTCCTTCTTCCTCGAACGAGAGTGGTCGTAATGGAGAGTATCCGTGTACACGCTTGCATCCTCTCGCTATACCGGTGATTCGAAGCGTGTGTTTATATATACGTGTGTGTGTGTGCTCGAGAATACGGAAGAGAGTACTGTTACGTACTTAGTACGAGGGTGGGTGGGTGGATCCGCGTCGTGAGGACTAAGCCGCTATCGCGAGATCGGCGTCCGTCTTAATTATCGCCTTACCGTCCTCTCCTTGCCCGTCCTCTCTCGCTACTCTGCATGATATTCTTCCTCCTTATCCTTCCTTCTCCCTTTTTTTCTCGCTCGATGCCGATCTCACGGTGGTTTCCATCCCCTTCTATTCTATTCTTTGATTGGTCGGGTTAAATTTTATTTCAAATTTAACGACGAGTTCGTTCGTGTTTCGATCGAGATCGAAGGTTTTCTTTTCGTCGATAATATCAATTCTAAATTTTATTTTAGAAGGAGAAAGTAGAATTCTATCTATATGAAAAATTGTAAGGAAATTTTTGATCAATTTAAAATTATACATTTACTTAAAATTATTACCTATCATAATTTTTATTCTCGTTTTATACTCGTCAAATACACTTCGATATTTTTAAATCATCGTTTTAAAAAAATTTAAAAACCACGATACGTCGGTTTATTGCGGTGCTTGATAAGGCGAGTCGCAAAAAAAAAAAAAAAAAAAAATCCTTGGAACATCCGATAGCGGAGAATAGGAGGCGATCCCAGATGGTTGCTTCGCCTTCTCTAGGCGACCGGATTCTAGATAAAAGTGGACGGTTTTGTCGGACGAGGGAGGAAGGCCTCGAAGGGGAGGAAAGGACGACCGATATCTCGCGCTTATGATTCCTCGAGCGTTGATAAAACCGACTGCTCCTTCGTCCCGAAATGGGATTGGGAATCGGTGGCCTGGCAACGTTTTACGTTTCCTTGGCGATAGTCGAACGCTCCCTGCAAATTTGCTTTTTTCTCTCTCTCTCTCTCTCTGTCTCTCTCTCTTCTCTTATTGATAAGGTGGCCAGATTTAAAGTCACCGGTGATAAAACGAAGATAAAAGGCAGGTTTGTTTTTGAGGTTGAGATAGGATATTGTCATAGGAGTTGTCGTTTGCGTTTCGATTATTCGAGGGTGGTCACATTTTTCGGCGTTCGTTAGGCTGGCGATGATATTTATATTGGTTTTGGATATGTGTTATTTGGATAAGATGAAACGAGATAATGAAGATAAAAATGTTTCGTTTTGTTCGATTTTTTGGCAATTATTCGAGTATAATCAAATGTCGTTATTACATTTGATTTTAATTAACGTACATTCTTTTTTATTACTGGATATAGTAGGACTATTAGATGTCTCGACCATTAAGCTTTTAGTTCGAATCATTGAACATTCAGGCCATTTATCCTGATCACACTGTACGTTCGGATCATTGAGCTTCAAAACAAGTAGGTCTCAGGATCATTGGGCCTGAAGACGAGCAGATGTCTGCATCACTAGATCTCCAAACTATTATGCGTCCGAACGTTTGCGAATGTAGATCATTGGACATCATTACTGGACCTTAGATCCATTGGATCTTACGATATTTGGATCATTACACTTTCAAATTATATTAAATTTATTGGGTCTGAGGATTACCAGATCTTAGATTTACTGGACCTAAAGATCATTGGATCATTGAGCTTTAGATCTATTGGATCTCGCGATATTTGGATCATTATTATATTCAGATCATTATTAGGATATTAGATTTATTGGATCTGAAAATTATTGGACTACTGGATCCCACGATATTTGGATCATTACTCCTTTAGATCATTATTAGGATATTAGATTTATTGGATCTGAGGATTATTGGACCACTGGATCTTACAATATTTGGATCATTACTTCTTCAGATTATTGAATATTAGATTTATAGCCTGAGAATTACTGGATCTCACGATATTTAGATCATTACTCCTTCAGATCATTATTGGGTCTGAGGATTATTGGACCACTGGATCTCACAATATTTGGATCATTATTTCTTCAGATCATTATTAGGATATTAGATTTATTGGGTCTGAGGATTACTGGATCACTGGATCTCACGATATTTGGATCATTACTCCTCCTGATCATTATTAGGATATTAGATTTATTGGGCCTGAGTATTATTGGACCACTAGATCTCACAACAATTGGATCATTACTTCTTCAGATTATTGGATATTAGATTTATGGCCTGATGATTATTGGACCACGATATTTGGATCATTACTCCTCCTGATCATTATTAGGATATTAGATTTATTGAGTCTGACGATTACTGGATCACTGGATCTCACGATATTTGAATCATTACTCCTCTTGATCATTATTAGGATATTAGATTTATTAGGCCTGAGGATTACTGGATCACTGGATCTCACGATATTTGAATCATTACTCCTCTTGATCATTATTAGATATTAGATTTATTGGGCCTGAGGATTACTGGATCACTGGATCTCACGATATTTGGATCATTACACTTTCAGATCACTGGATATTAAATTTACTGATCCTCGACCACTGGGGCCTCATGAACACTGGATACCGAAGCTGAAGAAGTTTATCGTTACAACTCCTCCCAAACGAAACGGCCTAGCACCTGCCCATTAATTAAGGCCCATTCGCAAGGAATTCGTGCGTTTAAGTAATTCAATTCGATGCAACACTGTCTGTCGATTTAAATATCCCAGTGTAAGGGTTTGAATCGGCCATTTAGTATTTATCCAAAATTACACGAGGAACGCGGACGAAGGGGGCCTTGTTGCTCGATCGTTTTATCGGCTCGGGATACGATAAGCGGTGGCGGAGGAATAAATACAAGGGATAAGGAGGTAAGGGGGGTGAGGGGATGGTGGAGGTAAAGAAAAAAGCTTGGGCCGTTTTAATAATTCACGCGAAGAACCGATACGGCCGCGGAAAATAAAGATGTAGGCCCAACAACGGCCATTTTTCCTCGTTAATTGAAGGAAGCGAGCCCTTTTGCTTGGTAGATCGTGATAAGCCCCGAGATCCACCAACCGAACAACGAGGAGAGGGGGGGCCAACGGCGGAGGAGCGGCCTTCCTCGCTCGCCTTTCTTTAACAGTGTACCAGCAGCCTGCTTCCCGTCTTGTAAACCATTCCTCTTTCCACCTCGTGTAACATCCTCGTGTGCATTGTGCGCGCACGATAATGACGACGAGGAAGAAAATTATCTATTATATATACTTGGAGAATCTTGGACCATCTTTGAATAGAGTAGAGAGAGAGAGAGAGAGAGAGAGAGAGAGAGAGAGAGAGGGAGCGAGATGTCGTTGGTATTCGAGATTTGCTTGAGTCTTCTACAGGATTCCTCGAATATTTTGCTATATTTTGATATTTTGGATGGAAGATGAATAGTCTCGAGGGGTTGGTTAATTGGGTATGAGGATTATACGAAACTCTTTTTATTTTCTTTATATTTTTCTTATATTTTCTTTATATATTTTTTATTTTTTGTTGTACGGTAAATTTTAGAAAATTTAAATGCGATTGAAATGCCTGTAATTAATAAATTTTTTAAATACACGAAAAAACACGTGTATATTATAAATAATATTTTTCACCGCGAATTGTAATAATAATGAAATCAAACGTGATAATTTGAAAGTGTATTTATATTATATAGAATCGTGTAGCACGTATTTATCGGGAATTATACACGTATAAGTACCTCGTTAAAACTATCTCGTGTCCCGTTTAATAATCAATGACGGAAAGAAAATGCGCGAGCTTTTGCTTTACACTTTATAAGATAATAGACGATTTATTATGGAAACGTGTTTTATCCTGCGTGTTAGTTTACTTGGTCGAAGTCTAATGGAACATCCGCTATTATTATCCCCCCGGTTTAAAATTTAATACACACGTGCTAGACAATTTATAAGTAGTCATTTACTGGTATCATCGTCAAAAGAAACCGAATATTTATCGAAAAATCTTTTCTAAATCACACTAATTTGAAATAAATTATACGTTTTATATAACGATGTTATTTTAGTTATTCCAGCGACGATAGAGCACGATCCGAAGATGTACCACCTATGAGCGATCCAATATCAGCAACTCGTATTCTTCGTGGTGCACTTCTATTACCTAGTATCGCTAGCATATGTGGAAAAATATTTTTTGAAAGTATACATTCTAACTTTCAGAGAACATTATTCGTATGTACTAAATATATCTATTATATCAATTAAATAATTATATTAAATTTTAGATTAGAAAATTAATTCATTTTTACAGGGAGATATAACATTTATAGTAATAAAAGGTGCATTCAAGATTTATCATAAACAACAACAATACGTAAGACAATGTCAACGTCGTATAATGGATTATACAGAAAATAATGTTGCATTATATAGAAGACAACAAAATTCTGAAACCAATCAGACAAGTTAAATTAAAACATTCAAAATTATATTCTTAAGGAATATCCTAATAATAAAACAATATATTTCAGTGATTTAGAAAAGATTTTTCCAGCGCGTATCCTTGCCGGTATATTCTCCAAATCGATCCCCCCCCCCCCAAAAAAAATTCCCTTCCCTTCAAAATTACTCTTCGTTCCAAAATTTTCAAAAGAACACCCTCGATTTTCATCCCGATCGACGCCCAATCCTCGACTCTTAATAACTGAAACTCGTGTCCAAATCATCCACGTGGGCAAACACGTGGACAAATGTTTGGGCACAAAGGCGTTTCGTTTGGTGGACCAGATGTTTCAGCTCGGCTCGTTCCTTTGATCCGTCATAATCCGCGATTCGTACGCGGTATCGCGCGCTTTCGTTGGATCGGGAAGAACGACAGGAGAGAAGCACGCGCGACAATGATGACAAGTGGGAATCGAAACGTTTCGCCTCCTTCAGGACGAAGAGAAATCGATGACACGCGGAGGAGAGGGTCCGATTAACAGGCTCTTTCCCTCGTCGGCCTCAATTGGCCCTAATTAATTCGTCTCGTTACGTCATACGTAACGACGTTCTCGTGCATTTGCATCTTCCATCCGCGACCTTTTTCTTCTTCTTCGAAAATCGAAATCGTTCGATCATCGATTGAAAATTGTACGCGATTCCCTTAAGGCTGGTAGGAAGAATTATTTTTCCTTCCTTCGAGTCGTGTGAAGTTTAACTTTAATCGAAATTACGCAGAGGAAATGCTCGTGTAACAGCGCACGCAACTTTGACGTAAAAAGTTTAATCCGCGCCACTCGATCTTCATTTACCTGTCACTCATCGCCGTGTTTATGCAAATCGCAAAAATAAAAGTGAAATTAAAATCTCTTTTATACACATGTATATATATATATTATATATATATTATATGTATATATATATATTTATATACATATTATTTATATACATGTATATATATATATATTTTATATTCCACTATTTTTTTTTTTTTTTCGTGTCGCAAGCAACAAGCTTCTTTTATCAATCTCAGAATATTTCCAATTTTTATAAATCATAAATGTTGTTAATTTTAATTCAATTTCCCCGGAAATCTAAATTTATCACGTACTTGTATCGAACACTTTCGTATATAATAAAAATAAGAAAAATCCGATTAACGGATTTTTTTTTATGGATTAATGGATTTTTTTTTATTTTTATTTCTCTCCTCGGATATAATCAAGCCTTGGTTTCCTCGATTCCTTGGTGAAAACGCCGCGTTCCTCCCCGATAGTTGCTCCCACGAACTTCCGCCACGTTTATCAGCGGATTTCTTCGAACGGGCTCTTTGCTCTCGCGGAGAAGTTTAATTCAATCAGTGCGGATCGATATATACGTGTGTGTGCGTGTGCGTGCGCGTGCAGACGAAATCGCAAACGCCACATAATTCCGTCCGAGGTATCGGCTTTACCGGGAACTGTCCCGAACTCGTCTCGAACCGGCGATCTCCCGACAGTCTGGAAAGTTGCGGCATTACGACCATCATTTTTCCTTTCAGCGACTCCGCCGAGGATTAAAACCCGTCGAATGACCCGGCGAAAATGGCGAAACTGTCTGAAACGCTTCGCGTGGAGCAACTTGTGCGCGCTCCTTTTTCTCTTTTTTGATTCCTTTTTTTGGAAAAGAGGAAAAAGGAAAATTCGATCACTCGAAGTTTTCAATATTTTTTAATCCAATATTATTTGGAATCGAGGAAGACGAAGTGTTAAGAAGGTTTTTTCGTTCTTTGATTTGATGTTTTGGCATTTCGAGAGGATACCTGTTATAATTCGTAATTTTATTTTGGAAAGATCGAGTTTGAATTGGATTGGATTTTTTCGAGAGTTTTTTTTAGAAGGATTGTTAAAGAAATTTTGGAAAAGTTTTTGAAATCGCGAAGAATTTTTTTACCCAATTCTTCGTAGATATATATATACATATCGTATAATATTGTAATAATATTAAGCTCTTCAAAGCAATCGATCTAGCAGACGCGAAAGTAAATAAAACGTGGAATCGTGTAATCGTTCCAAATGGGAAAGGTTTGACCTTTTTTCTTTTCTTTTTTTTTTTTTTTCGGTGCCGAATTACACGATGTGATTCGAAAACGGAAATCCCTTGTCGTCGCACGCTGTTCGACGAAAGGTGCACGATATCGAATAACTTACATTTTTCCAGATGTGGAATTCGTTTTATAATTTATATCCCAACTATTCGTTATTCGTATATGAAAGCTCATCTTTCCCCGAAATAATCGATAGTATATCCCTTTGTTTTCGTATCTCAATTTAAAATTTTATTAGATCTCTATATTAAAGATATTAATTAAGAAAGGAATTAAATATTTCTTATTTTTCGTGATAATTCGAAAATCTTTCGAACAGGGGATAAGTGAATGGAGTAATACTTGTATATTCGAGAAATCGAAGTCGATTGTCCCACATCCCTTTCACGCTTCTTTAAACTTTCGAACGTTGGAGTCTAATTACTTCTCCATTATTCCAATTCCAAAACTCGTCGAGAGTTTTGTCGGGAATCCCCCCCCTCCCCCACCATTTCGCGATACGACTCGACTTTTCTTATTACCCGACCTCCTCCACGGATCTCGCCCTTTGTCAAAAGGAATAATCCAAGGCTGGCTACGGATTTCGATTTAAATTTCACGATTACTTATAAATAAAATTGCGAATCGAGAAGATAGCACGGCCGACACCTGGAATGAAGAAGAACACTCTCGAGCGTGAAATGATATTCGATGTAATGAAGTAACTCGAATATCCCGTGAGGAAAGACAGAGAGAGAAAGAGAGAGTCACGAAAAAACGTGTAATTTCCATTCTTGTCAACCAGATTCGACCAGTTTAACACGTTAATTTTTCCTTTTCTTTTTTTCGTTTTTCTTTTTCTTTTTTTCCACGTCTTGACGATCGTGCTAATGGGGGGGAGGGGGAGGAGGACATTTGGAAGGGAAACTCGCAACTGAAACTGGACTGGAGATCGCGGTTTATCCTTTGCCTTCTCGATCAGATTGTTTCGAATGGAAATATCGTTGATCCTCACACGCGAGAGGAAAGCGAATATGGAAAGTCGATAAAATTGTTGTCCATGTTTGTTTGTAAAATTGATTTATTCCGAATCGAATATTCATGCGAGGTTTATGCGGAAGGCTGATATGGAATTCGATCTAGAATTAATTGTTATTGCTTCTTCTTCTCTAATAATTCTTTTTATCATACTTTCGTTAAATTATTAATTATGTGTGTTAAATCGTGAAAATTACGAGTTTTGATTTTTATTGCGATAAAAAATATTAAGATTCTAAGTAGTAAGGTGATTAGATTCAGAATATTTATTTTATATTTTAGATGGAGGATGTTAAATACGAATTCTTAGTAAAAATTAACAATGAAGAAAATTCTTCAACGTTCGAACGTTTAATATTTGTCAAAAGTAATCTATAGCAGGATTGATTTTGTCACTACTATAAAAAAAAAAAAAAAAAAAATACATATATTTGTATAAATTTAATAGCATCAATCCAAATCGAATTTTTGTGAAATAAAAAAAAAAAATACTAATATCTATATTCAATATTTTAAAAACATATTCCGATAAAATCCATCAAAAATCAATTTACATCCGTAATATTGTTAAATATTATTAAATAAAAATTCCGAAAAAGAATCAACGGTTAATAGAACAATAAAAAAAAAAAAAAATCCATTAAACTCCACAATTTAAATCTAAAAATTTAAATGTAAAAACAAATTGAATAAAAAAAAAAGAAATAACGTATTTGCCAAATTACAATTATAAGTGTCATCTTCACTCCGTGTTTCACGTATCGTTGAACAAAAATTATTCGAGTGAAATAAGAATTCAACGTGCAGGATGCGTGCAACTCACCCCCTCGACAACGAATGAAAATCGTTCTTTCACCCAATGTATCCGTACTCGACGAACTTGGAGGAATTAAATCCTGGAAGAATTCGCAAATGTATTCATCGTGGCCGCAACAAAAGATCATATTTCCCATTCTCCCTCTATTCCTCGACAAAGGAAGGATCCATCCCGCGAGCAACAACCAGCAATCTCGACCAGGAATCGAGGAGCCGTACCTGTTTCCCAATTTCCAATCCGTCGAGTCGTAAGATCGGATCTCAGAAGGGCCTCGATTCGAGGACGTTTCACGATATTGTCGGTCCCCGCCTGTCGGGTCCGTCACACGATCTCTCTACGATGATCCGTTCTGGTATTTCTGCGGTGTGTTGGAATCGTTTGGTCTGGTGAAATAAAGAAAATTTATGGACAAATTTTAAAAAGAATTAGAGAAGAAATTCGTGGATAAGGAGAGAAGAAGGTTTCAAAAAGTGTTGATCCATTTTTCTGTATTAGTAATTTTAAAAAATTAACGAAATTTGTGGATAATAAAATGACACGAGGATAATATTCTTCGTGGAATCTCTGCTAAACGTGTTCACATCGCGTTTTAATATAAAAATCGTTGAATTAAAAATTTCAAGATTGTTTTAACAGCAAAAATCATTAAAACTAAAAAGTTTATTTTTAAAAAGTAACGACAATTCCATTGATTAAAAGTTATATACGACTCCATTAGAAATTAACTCACCGTATAAAGAGAACCTGTTGATACTTAACATATCTCCTCAAACCTCTCAATGGAAACAATTTCCATTTCCTTCGCAACTCCATTCTCTCTTTAAAAAGAAAAAAAAAAAACAAACAGAATCTCCCAAATACTAGTAGTAAATAAAAAAGAATATCGAAAGACGAAATAGCCGCGAAACTCGGTTTGAAAATCGAATTTCTCAGGGCATCGGGTGACGACAATCCGCCCCCCTCCGCGGGGGAAAAATCTGGAGAATAAGGGACCGGATAAACCCGACCTCGAAACGAGACGAGGCAACAGCAGAAGGGAGAAAGACGAAGAGAAGCGAGGACAAAATAGAGAGGAGTGGAAGAAAGAAAGGGAAAAAAGTTGAGATAAATGGATAGAAGGGAGGGAGGGGGGAGAGGAGAGAAAAAGATGTCGCGCGCTACGGTTTGTATGTCCAAGAGATGTTATCATCGCGGAGGAGGAGGAGGGGAAGGAGGAGGACGAGGACAGGGGCGTATACGATGAAAAGGTGGCCAGGAACCGGACCCCCTCCCCTCTTAACAATCGCATCGCGCATTCTTCTCCCTGCGATCCGCTCGGCCCGATAGTTTCGACAGAGTTGCAATTTGCTCGATGCGGTTGGCGCGCCCTTTCCACTCTTCCTTCCAGCCAACCCCGGGTATTGGAACGGTACGGCATCCTCGACAACAACGGCCGTGGACGACAATGAGATTCTTATCGGACGTATCGAGGGGGAGGGGGGCGCGTTCGTCCCCTCGTGTGCAGCTGTGTGCGCCTCCTTGATTGCGCTTATCCCCTTTCAACGGCCGTGTATTCCCCGTTTCTTGAGTTCCTTTTCCCTCCTAGGAGAGGCGTCTTCGATTCTGGATCCTCGCACGATAAATGGATCGAGGAAGGGTATAAATGAAATATATAAATACGATTCGAGAGTTAGAGGGAATCGGAGCAGAAACGTTTCTCTATCTCTGGACAGAGATGATAATTGAAATGCTCCACGTTTCCACTCCCTGAATATTTCCTATTATATTTATTTTTCGCCAGATAATGAATTATTAACTTTTATATGGGAAACCAACGAGCGTGTTTCCGATATTTGCAAAACCGAATCCCATCTCGCTTAACCGCTGTGCGCCCGATCGATGCTACGACCGGTCATTTCTATGTAATCGCGTCGGTGGATCGCACGACGACGGGATCCTCGTGACGAGCTATTGACAAACAACTCGGTAATTTACTGGATGCGGTCGAGGCGGAGAACGAGTCCCTTAAGCCTCGTCCACAACGGGTGCAAGATCGGTATCGGGATGGAAGAGATTTCGAAACGTGCGTGTGTACGTGTACATGTGTGTTACGTTGTAGCAGATCCGTGCGGTGTGTCGTCCCCGAAAAGAGCTATCCGCCGATAAAAAAGAATGGTTCTTTAATAAATAATGGGCGTAGAGACCCATTGTGAAGCGTTTCTCTTCTGGCTCCAGTCGGAGAAACGAGGGACCGGATCTTTTTCCTCTTCTCGATTTCCGTTTCTCTCTCTCTCTCTCTCTCTCTCGTTTTCTTAGCGGAAAGCGGAAGATTTTAGTTAGTTTGATGAGCAAATTTTACGTGTAATTGCATATTTCGCGATACCAGTTGCGATCTAATAATATGATGGAGAAGAAATAAATATTGGAATTGTAATTTTCGAGACGAGAATTTTACTTGTTAAATAATTACAGAATTCGATTAAGGATAATTCATATACATTGGTATCATTTAGGATTGGTTATAATAATAGGTGAATAGAATTTGTTACTGTACAATGGGAAAAATATCACGTTTCCTCTATCGTTTTCACCTATTGTCCATTGTTAAGAGGAAATCTTTTTCCTTTCATCGTCAAAAAATACCTACCCTATACACTCACCAATGTTTCGAATACGTAAGAGGTATCCATTCTTCGAAAGGAAAAGATCCGTCCAGGTCTTTGAATCTTCCTACGGAATATATATCCTTCGATAAAACGATACAGTTTTACCCAAAAACCAACCTTACCTCTACTTAACCATCCAAAGAGAAAAGACAAGAAGAAGACGAGAAGAACGAGGATAGCTTTCATAACACTTGGAATAATAGAAAATAATAACGATGATGAAAAGTTATTACAAATTATTACAAAAGAAGGTTCGCAAAGCAACCTCTCCAATTACAAAAAAAAAAAAAGAAAAAAGAAAGACAGCGAAAGATCAACGAAAAAAAATTAGAGAAATAATTGGACAGGCGCACGGATAAATCGATGTCGAAGAAACCGATGAAAGCTCGAAGCTAAGTTCCTAAGTTCCCTTCATCGAGTTCGCCTGAAGTTTAAGCGTTCAGAGCGGAAGGATCACTTCCCTTGGAATGTCTGTCGAGGCAAGAAAGAGGTAAGAAACAAAAAGAAAAAAAAAAAAAGAAAATGCTTTCGACCAAGCTTAACATCCCCGCTCATTAACCATCGATTATACCACGACTTCTTCGATTATTGGAGACGTCGACTCTTAAAGCGGATCGATAAAATTAAACTCCATAATAGTGATTCCATTTTTCTTTTCTCGAGCCAATGTTCGAATTTTATTATGGCCGCCTCGATTAATCGTTCTTTCTCTTAAAAAAAAGCGGAATTGTTCTTTCTTATTATTCCAATATCCTTCTTTTCGAGAGGGAGAGAGAGAGAGAGAGAAACGAGTGGAAGGAGAAAGTATATAGCGCAACGATTAACCTGGCCGATCTTTTATGCATTCACCCTGTCCCGCGATAACGTCTCCATTTTGACGGAGTAGTTTGAGGTTATGTGTGTCGCGTGGACGTGTTAATGTTTGCGCAAGACACGAAGAGGAACTTGACTTGTAGCATAAGCTTTTCGACGATGAGGATCGATGAATTGCAAGTTTTTCTTTTTCTTTTTCTTTTTTTTTTTTGAGGTAATATTAAGGTTGGAGGTATTTATTAGGGATAATCGAGTGACACGTGATTAGGATTAATTTAATTAACATTTTAATAATAATGCAATTATTTTATATAAAGAATAATATTATAATGTTATTTCTCTCTTTCTCTCTCTCTCTTTCTCGCTTTTTGATATTGTGTTTTTTTGAATTGTTTGAAAAAGGGGAAAAAAAAAATAGGGAAAATACGTACATTTTTAATCGGAAAACTAAATAAAAAAGCGGTTTTGTGGTAACGTGAGATTGGTTGACAGTATTACTACATTGGAAAATTGCTCGCACGGTAAAAACGGGAAATGTGATTTCATCGCATGATCCTCGATCAATCCTCTATGGTTCTCATTTATTCCATTCATTGTGAAATTTCATTTTATTATAGTTAATAAAATCTCACATAAATGTCACAGCCATTCGAGGGCGCTCTCGAAACGAGAGATCCTCTGCACGTGCAGATACTATTTTCCATTTCGCTGTTCATACAAAGATGATCATGAAACGGAACAAAATGGAGGACAGAGAGAGAGAGAGAGAACGAGGATAGCTTTCATAACACTTGGAATAATAGAAAATAATAACGATGATGAGATTGAAAAGTTATTACAAATTTTTCCAATTTTCAATAGAATCAATCTGTAAATGAATTCACATTACATTATTTATCCAACTTATTTAACATTTATCGACACAATTGTTAATATATTGCGTACTCTGCACATTTTTGAATTTTAAAAAAAAGTACATCATGCATATATGCACTTTTTAACTCACATTTATAAAGCATTCTTAAATATTACTATATATTTCTTATAAATCTATTTATTATGTTTTTAACTATTACTCATTATATAAATAAAATTAAATCGATTAATTATTATTTACTTTAATTGAATAATGCTTCAGAGTATGATATCTGGTGAAGCAGATTTCTTCTTTGTGCATATTCGGCATAATTTGCAATTGTATCCGGATTTTACATTTTTTCTCGAGAATTTCTTCTTGCCTTTTCCTATTATTCCTTCGAGTGTTTTTAACTCCTCGAGTCGTCGAAAAAATATTAAAACGAGATATCCCGTACGCAATGTGTTAATTAATTAATTATTTAAAAGGAGAAGCGTGCACAGGATACCTGCTCCCTCCTCTACCAATCTCTGCTACTTATTTCCACCCTTAGCAGCCCTTAGTTCAATCGAGCGTTCGCGGTTTACGAGGTTGAACGAGGTAGCAATGAAACATCCCGTTCTTTCCGAGTCAGCGACATCAGCAATGGAGCATCGCTGCTTGAAGCCGTGTATTTTTTTTTCGCCTTCCCCCATAACTGGAAAGACCCAAGTTTGCTATAAACGTTTCTCCTTAAGGATGATTCTCCCTTTAGAAAGGCGTGGCTACGAATTTGATATGGTTTTTAGAGGGAATAATTTAACGTTCCCTTGAAAAGTAACTCTCGCGACTACGTGAGCGATAAGAGTGTATTTCTTCTTCTTCTTTTTTCCTTTCTCTTTTTTCCAAAGATTCGAGCTAATAGCTTGGAATAGATGAGATGCTTTTCCTTCGAAGAGATGTACTCTTTTCCAATCTTCTTTAATCGAAATAATTCGATCGAGAATTAAAGAATCGTCGTCGAAACCCTCCTTTAACGATTTTCTTTCTTCGAAAAATTTAAAATTTCGACGAATGGACAACAGAGAAAGCTTCGATGCTTCTCAACAGATTGAGACATAAACGAATTTAACAAAAATCGTCGAAAAAATCGTGATCACGTTTTCTCCAATCTCATCATTATCATCCTTATCACGATAATTGACATTCGAACTGGTCGCGGATATTAGAAGACAAGATTGGAATAATCATAGTGACGCGTGTGAGGTTAATAAGGTGAGAGAGAGGGGGAGAGGGAAGGTGTAAATTACTCAGGGACTTGGACTTCTTCGCCGACTTACCGAGAAACGCATTAATGCACCGTAATGCAACTTCTGTTCCTTCTGTCGTTGATGTATGCACGCAATAAATCATCGCGAATCTTATTTGGACGAGGTTACAGCCACCGGCCTCGTTCAACAGGTCTAATTTGCGAGAGGCATCGTCTCTCACGAGGTTGCCTCTCTCGAGCACCCATTCCTTCCTTCCTTCCTTCCTTCCTTCCTTCCTTCCTCGCACATTCCTCTGCGTCTTTTTGCACCACCGGTGGAAATACTCGCCCCTCCCCCTCTCCCTTTTTCAATAATAATGAAACCGCGCTCGTTCCTCGATTGCCTTCGTAATTAAAACGAGACGAGGCGCGAGGAAGAGAGACGGTTGACGGTTGTATTTAATCAAATTGGGGATGAAGTCCATTTGTTTTCTCGTTGATAGTATATTTTTTTTTTTTTTTTTAATCTGATTTTTCTTGTTTCTCGAGAGATGGAATTTGTAGAAATTGAAGAAGTGGAGGAGAATTACAGTGGGAAAGTTAATTTTTGAAACAAGGAGGAGGGAGGGTTCTTCTTCATATTTCGAGAAATAAATTTAATTCGTATCCATTTTTAAAAAATTTTTCTCCTCCAGTGTTGATAAAATATTTTCAAAAATGAAGGTATACGCAACAAAGATGACAAATTCAATTTATCTCCCATATTTCGTGCAAATGGGGGGATAAAATGGGGAAAGTTAAGTCGATCCGGATTCGAACGCACGGTTTATTATCTTCGTGAAAAGCTTCGTGTGCGTAGGTTGAATTCATTGAATTCTGCGTACGATAAACCCCCCCATTCATGCTTTCTCGCGGGACCCCGCTCGCCAGCGATGGGATCAAGCGTGTCACGAATAATCTATGAACGAGCATCTCGAAAAAAAGATACTTTCAGATTCGAATCTGAACTGTCTGTAGAGCAGTGGAAAGAAAAGTACTTCAAAATGGAATTGAACGTCGATCGGAATAGAAATGGAATTTCTCTTCGACAGTAACCTTTCAAGTTTTAATAAATTATTTTTTAATAATTAAATTCTATAATATACTTTTCTCGATCGAAGATTTTTCGAAATTGACGAGCATTCGTTCCGAGACAAGATTCGAAATTATTTCGATTCCTTTAACGACCTTTCGCTCGGATTTGACTCGGATCTATGACGCTCGATCCCATCACTACCCGTCACCCTTCTTCCTCCGTTTCGACCGACAGTCATACAGGAGGCTGGCCGCGTGTGTAAATTAGGATATGGAGCGTAACCGTCGAGTAAAACTGGTTTCAACGCTGGAATCAATGGGGGGGTTCCCGATTCGCGCCACCTTGACGCGCGTGTCACGTGGATGGCGTATTAATGGCGGCTACGGAATTCCAGTTACGAGCCGTGATTCAGAGTAGGAAATTCTCGAGGTGGCGACTAATTCAATGGCATTTCAAACAAAGGCAAACAGGGAATTCGCTTCTGGATTTAAGGAGAAGGAAAAATACAAAGAAAAATAATATGCGTGGAAAGATTTCACGCATTGCTACGCAATGTATTCGAAAGTAAAATATATCACGTTCGAGGCGTCGTATCGAATCCGGGTTCGGGTAAACAGTTGAAGATAAATATCGTAGATATCTTTTCGGTGGAGCGGATTATAAACTCGAACTAGATAACACACTTTCTAAAATTTCCATCTGCGAAAATTTAATTTTATATCCATTATTTAAAATTAAAGAAAAGATTCTTTTTTTCTGGAAGGAAATCTCGGCCAAATTTTTTTCTCCCTCCTCTTCCCCCCAATTTCAAACAATCCTTTCTCGCAAAATAACTTTATCAACCATCGAACTTTTACTCGCAAAAAGAATGGAAAATCTGTGGAAATCTCGCATCCACCACACCATTCGTCCTCCCGTTTCATTCAATTCTCTTTATTTTTTTTTTCTTTCTTTTTTTTTTCATTTCTTTCCTTTAATGGAATTCACGAAGGAAAAGAGTTTCGAAGGGAGAATTGACCGATAACGAGATTGGACATACCGTTTGACTAATCGAGATCGAAAACTGGATCAGCGTTTAATTAATTCCCGGCCGATTGAAGCGTGGAACGATCCTTCGAATCGAAAATTTGCCGTGGAAATATTAACGATCGACTCGAACCGATTTCCACGAACTCCAACTTGATCGAGTCGAGCCGCGAATTAGATAAATTTAAAACAATCGCCAACAATTGACGACAATAAGTTCCCCATAGAAGATCCATTTAGAAATGTTTTTGACAAGAATGTTTGTGGATCTCAAATAGATTCATTTGCAAATATATTATTACAGGAAATTTTATATTTACATTCAAATAAATTGTATACACGGTGATTTTATTTGCGAGTTAAAATTAATTTGTTAAAATTTAAATTAAAATTAGGTAAATTACGATTGAGAAAAACAGAGGTTATGAATCGGATTTTCACTTGTCCTTGTCATAATTTTAAAGGGGATTTCTGTGAGAAAGTTTTTTCGATCCGTGAAAAAAGCGAGGAAAGATGAGGGTTGTGAGTGGTGGGGATCGTTTAAAGAGCGCGGTTAACAAGGATATTAAAAGAAAGAATCGCGCGTAATGGCCGGTTTATCTTTTTGGCAACGCGTTTTCATTGCCTCGTTAAAAGGTAGTGGCTACTCGAAGAAAACATTAAAAAAGATCGTAACGCTACATAAAGATAAAAAATGACGGTGTTTTAAACGGCGCGCCAGTTATGAGTTGGATTCTTTGCTGGGTATTTAACTGCGCGTCGAGAATTTGTGAAGTGTCATTAACGATAATATTGGATTAATTCGGCCAACTTTTTTTAACGCGAAGGAAATTCTTTCAATAATTTCCATTCCTACGTTCGTTCGTACAATCTTAACTGTAAAATTATTTTTAATTAAATCAATTAAAAAATTCTCTTTTCGATTCAACAAATAACATATAAACGTATAATAATATTAATACGGAATACGATTCTTCGAAATTGACAGTGTTTGATGTTCCATAGAACGTAAGAAAGATTCATCGATAATATAATTAAAACTGTGATGTGTTATAATTCATCGTTCTTTTCACAATTGACCCTTCATCTTCGATTAATTCAATTACCGCCGCATGCTTAATTGAAAAACAAGAGATAAGAATATAAAATAAGTAAGAAAAAGAAAAAAAAAAGGAGAAATAGCAGGAAATATTGATAGAATCGACGATCATCCAACGCACAACGTGGCGATTCATGGATGCCAATCGTCTCCATTCATCCGTATGATTCGCCTTTGATATCGAATTTTTTGCATTCATTGCGCTCAATGGACGAAAGAAAAAAAATCGAAATAGCCTTTAAACAGAAAAATCGCCTCGCCTTCTTCCTACGAATTTTATCTTACTTATAAAGCCAAGACCACCACCGTATCTCCTCCATTAATAACCAAGTTGTTCGTTAGTATTTTTTATCTACGCCACGATAACCGATCCGACGTTTGGTCAACGCGTTCAACAAGAGCGCGTTAGCCGTAATTTTTCTTTCAAGGAGGGGATGAGGAGGACAAAAATTATTTCTAAATTTGGAAGGACAGAATTAGAAGATTTCGTGGGATAGGAAGGAAATTTTTTGAAAGGGAGAAAATAAATAGAAAATTGTATACATTTTAAAATACATTATTTATTGAATTAAAATTACAAACAAAATTTGATTATAAATATATAAAACAATTATTCGACTCTTGAATCTTCGGTTACATCTTCTTCCCGAATGTAAGAAAACTCTTCGTCCCTTCTTCGAAAATAACATAACTCGAGTAACAACAATATTGTTAACAAGGAACCAAATTTAGCCTCTCATCAATTTCTCGATCCATAATTGGATTTAGCAGGCGGTTCAGAGCTGGATAGACGTGCAACAATAAATATACAGGTATTTTCATTATCGAACGTCGACAGCCAGCCGCTCGTAAAGTCTTCTCCGGAACGAGCCACGATGATTTACTTTCTTTTTCTCCTTCCCCCTCTCTCTCCATCTTCCTTCCTCCCTCGGATGCAACCTATATTTTCCCCTCTCTTTCTCTCTCTCTCTCTCTCCATTCGTTCGAATATATTTTTCGACGCAGACGGACCTGTAAATTTTTTCACAAGAATTTAGAGATTATATTCGTAATTACATTCGAGATATACATACGGGTGAATTGCAGCGCGTTGGGTCGAGGCAGGGTTTGGCAGCCACGCCTCGCTTATTCTTCCTGAAAACCTCTGTCATTCCACCAGCTGGCTCCATCGACGTGCCTCGTCCAACTTCTCTCCACCCACAATGGCCTGTATATATTTCTAATTAAAGGCCGCGTTCTTCCTCCATCCTCCCCTCCATCAAGATGCACGACGAGTCGCCTCTAGCCGGAAGGAATAAATGTAAAAAGTTGAAAGAGTATTTTTCATTCATCGGATCTTCCTCGAAGCGGAACTCTCGTCTCGTGTACTATTGTGAGGAGAAAGTTGTACAAGATATTTTCCTTTTTTTTCTTTTCTTTTAATATAAACGTATCGATAAAGGAACAATCGTGGATTGTGGAAAGAAGGATAAAGGAGAATGAGAGATGGAAATATTTTTTAAGTATTTTGAATATTTCTAAGAATATTTCTGGGGTATGAATAGAGTAATTAGATCGAAATTTTTGTTTTTTAACGATCTAAAATGAATATATATATACATACTTTGTAAGTAAAAAAACCCACATCGATCCTTGGAAATGGAATTTCAATTTTCCAAAGCACGATTTAATCTCGATTTATTCCATAAAATTAATCGAGCAAATTGAAATAGAACTTTTCGTTCGTGTTTAATCTAATATCGAAATTTTATTTCACGATTCTAATCGATCGAATCTTATCTTATCGATTGAAGGAATCGATCCATCGAATCGAGAGAGAATTTTCAACGGAATCAACAACGGTTATAAACACGATTTCAACGAGAAAATAACGAGAAAAGATTTTCCTCTCATAGTCCTCGAATATGATCCGATAATTTTAGAAAGCTTTTACCCGGCCGGATAATAATGCGGCAACCGCAATGAAATATCAAACAGAGCCTCGGCTCGTTTGCATGACTTCGGTGCACGAATCACAGGCGATATTAAATCGCATGAATATTTAAAAATTATTCCACGCCCGTCATGGAAACTCCTCTCTTTTACGTTATTATCCACTTTTTAGCTTCGTTATAAACGAAGCTTTTTAATCGGCCTAAACTGTCCTCCTCCCCAAACTTTCTTCCCCCGCGTGGCTTTCAAACGTGGCCATTCCTTTCCATTCTTTAATCTTTTTCACTCGAGAACTTCTTCTTCGATAAAACACCGCGTTAATAATTCATCCACTTCAACACTTTTTCTTTTTCTTTTTTTTTTTTTTTTTTTTTTTTTTTATCTCTGCGATAACTCTCGATCGTTTTGCATTAATTCGATCCACGTTTCAAGACAGATTGTCCGGAATCTGAATTCGAAATAAAATTAATAAGCAGGTATTTTTATGTATTTATACAGGTAGATAGTTTTCTGTCTGAATTGGAATCATTGCACGATGTGCATACTCATTAAATATACACAGACGATTACTAATGGATATTACATTAAATTTTTATTCGCTGTTTTTGAAATGTTTATAGTTCCTCTTTATCAAATATCGAAGTATTATAATATTTTGCTGGATACAAAGATAAATTGTGTAAATGATTAAAAAAAGAAAACATTTATTATTCCTCTATTATTTACAAATTTATGAATCTTTTTAATTTAAAAAGCTACACTTTTTTTATTACTTTCATTTATTTTTATTCGGTGCACGTTCGGATCATTATTACAAACCGTCTCACTCCAAACTTCGAAACGAAGAAAAGGAAAAAGTAGCAAGCAATCGTATCGTATTATCATAATTCGCCGATAGATAATCGATTCCTTCCCTCCCCCATTCCTTCTTTCCCCTGCATAAAAGAGCCGAACCGTACGAAAGAAACGAACGAAGAAAAGAAAATTAAAAAAAAAAAAAAAAAAAAAAAAAAAAAAAAGAAGAAGGATAGAAACTATTTTACGACGCAGAGAAAGATCCCTTTTCTCTCCCCTACTAATGCCTCTCCCTCCCCTCTGTTTAACGGAACCAAAAAACAAACGGCGGGCCGATTTGAACGCGACAAGCATCGATGATTATCTCTCTGTTTTATGGAACCAGGCGAATCGAACTAGGCAACGAACGCATAAACCGGCCGCCGGTTTAATATTTATACGTTTGCAACAGGTGAGAAGCGTGGTCGTCGGTCGGCTCGTACGGGGGCGCAATTAAACGAGACGAGAGAGAGAGAGAGAGAGAGAGAGAGAGAGAAAGAGAGAGGAAAGGGAGGATAAGGAAAAAGAAAAAGAGAAAGAGAGAAAGAAAGACAAAGGAAGGGGATAAACGAGAGGTAGTCTACTCGAGCTACTACTTATAGTCCACGCCCTTTCGTGCGGTGGTTCGAGCCCCGAAATTTTTAACGTAAGGTTAGTTTAAAAGTGAAAGTTAGAAGAGCGGGGTCTCCCTAGGCGGGGCCGAAACAATATTTTTAAACGGTGCCTTTCCTTTCCTTTCGTTTCGTTACGCCTTCGTGGAAACGGAAACGTAAACTCGGCGCACGAGGCAAGCAGAGGATCCTCCCCCCCTCTCCCTCCCGCTCGTTTAGTTTAGTTTTGGTGTATAATCAATTCTCGATTGTTTCTTCGACAATTGAGGTTGATATCGAGACGGTAAGTGATATTATTATTATTATTATTTTTTTTTTTTTTTTTTTTTTAGAGTTGGAGAGAAAAGAAATTTTTTTTTTTGGATTATTTAACTCGTGGGGGATTTTAATTGAATTAAATGTAGCTTGGGATGAAAGTTACAGGGAAAACAGGAACGGGTATTAACCCGTTGAAAAAGGGTAGGTGGTTAAAAATTTCGAACAAAGTTACTTTAAGTAATTATTTATTAAATTGAACAACATTTATTCAGTTTGACACTATAATTGTTTCGTTACGTTTTCGAATAATTAAATCGTTGAAATAATTTATCGAAGTAACTTTACCCCCTTCGCTTCGACTATTAAATTTTGCCCGTCACACTGATTTAAACTATTTTTTTTTTTTTTTTTAGAAACGAGATGTCTTCCATGGTTGTACAAGTATGCCTTTGTGTCTTTAAATGTAAACAGGAGTTCTCCAAACTCTAGAGAATAAGCAATGGGATACAAATAAGAAGCGTCCCGTTCTGAATAAATTCGTACGAAATAAAGGTGAAAGAAGAATTTAGAATTTCTATAAATCATTTGCTTTTTATTAATCCATTTTTTTAATTAACAGTCAAGGCGGAAAGATAAAAGGAAGGGGACGTTTAAAATTTCGTAAAATGGATCGTCAAATTAACACCATTTCTATTTCAATAAAAATACGAAGAACGACATAAAAACTGGAATAAAATAGAGAGAGAGAGAGAGAGAGAGAGAGAGAGAGAGAGAGAGAGAGAGAGAGAAGAAATAGACGAATCATTAATAATAAAGGATGGACATTTTTATTGGTGGACCTTTATATTTCAACGATAGTCGACGTAATAACGCCCTCTTGTGACGTCTAACGTAAAAAATATTGACGTCAATGGCGTACAATTGGCGTGCCTATCATCCCTTGATATCTGTTGGCAGATGTACCGGAAAGGAGGCTAATTAAAGTTCCACGATAGGGGCAGGTATCCACCAAATCGTTTCTAATCTTCGGATCTTCCAGTTCGGACCAAGTTGGAACGCCTAAGCTAACATATCCTATTCTATCTGGTAAGTACACTTCTTTATTGATCTCTACGCTTGTACGGCATGCTTTTTACGCATTTCTTTCCCGTTTCTCCTCTTTTTTAGTAGTCTATCGGGAATCGTGGTGTATCGTTTATATTTGTGTTTATATTTGTGTTGTGTGTTGCAGTTAATATATATATATATATTGTCGTAGTGTAGTCAAGTAATTATGTAAGTAAGCATGATTTATTTATTAACAAGAAATTTAAAAATTAATATTAAATTGTTGTAATTTTTTGAGATAGTATTTTGTAATATTTAGTATTACAAAATACTACCTATAATATTTAGTTAGTGCATGTATTTTTATATGTTTTTATATGTTATGCATGATGTAGTTTGTATACATAGAGTGTTAATTTATTCGTGAAAAACACGTTTAGAGGATTTTTAAAGGAACAAACAGCAAAAATTGATATATCAAAGTGTTGATTGAGGTTTATTTGATATAAAAAAATAAGCGATTTAAGTTGGCGTTAGATGAAATGAAGCGGAGATAGAGCAAGACATTGTCGTATGACAAAGCAGAAGCTCTATCACTTTCCATTTCATTTAACGAGAATTTTAATTGCTTATAAATTGATAAATAAATATCAATTAACATCTTTGTATAGCAATTTTCTACATTTGTTCATTAAAATTAATTAAATTGGCTGAAATTAATTAATTTAAAAAATTTCACGAATACGTTAATATCCTGTAGATAGATATTTTATTGTTTTATTTTTTTTTTTTTCTTTTGCACTTAACGAAAATATGATAGCTCGTAAAAAAGTAAATATAATAATATTAATAATTAGAATTAAGTAAAATGTTGAAAAAAATTAGGTCCTGAAAATATGGCATTGGGTTAAAAAGGTAAGTATAAAGGTAAGTAAAAGGTAAGTAAAAATTTAGAATTTTTAAAATTTTTAGAAATAACATTAAATTCATGGAATTTTCTTCCGTCTATTGAATTGGACGGTTTATTTACATTTTTGACTTGTATATTTACATTTTCGGCTTGTATATTTACATTTCCAATGTTTATTTACATAAATTTTCGAAAATTTAAAGCTTG
This sequence comes from Apis laboriosa, assembly GCF_014066325.1. Lineage (NCBI taxonomy): Eukaryota > Metazoa > Arthropoda > Insecta > Hymenoptera > Apidae > Apis > Apis laboriosa. The sequence continues at coordinate 904,852 of NW_025221692.1, forward strand.
TGAATTAAAATTTGAGTTAGTTTATAAACATTGGTCTGTTTATTTACATTTTCAATGTTTATTTACATTCTCGGTTTGTTTATTTACATTTCCAATGTTTATTTACATAAAATTTTCGAAAATTTAGGGCCTGAGAGTTAAAATTTTGGTTTGTTTATAAACATTGGTCTGTTTATTTACATTTTCAATGTTTATTTACATTCTCGGTTTGTTTATTTACATTTCCAATGTTTATTTACATAAAATTTTCGAAAATTTTGCAAATTTAAGGCCTGGGAGTTGAAATTTCGGTTTGTTTACAAACTTTGGTCTGTTTATTTACATTTTTCAATGTTTATTTACATTTTCAATGTTTATTTACATTCTCGGTTTGTTTATTTACATTTTCGAAAATTTTCGAAAATTATTTGAAGTGAAATACTTACCTTTATACTTACCACTACTTACCTTTTATTACTTACCTTTTTCTCAGCTACTTTTTCATTTTTTTTATGTTTTTCAACAGTTTTCTTAATTCTAAAGGGTTACGGAATATGGAACACAGGAATATTCAGGATTAAGGAACATGGATATTAGGAATATAGGAACACAGGAATATATTAAAAATTAAGGAACATGGATAATAGGAGGATAGGAACACAGGAATATACAGGATTAAGAAATATGAGTAATAAGAGGATAGGAACACAGGAATCTTCTTGATTAAGAAATATGGATAATAGGTGTATAGGAACACAGGAATACATGGATAATAGGAGGATAGGAATACAGGATTAAGAAATATGGATAGTAGGAGTACAGGAATACACAGGATTAAAAAATATAGATAACAAGAGTATAGGAAGCCAGGAATACACAGGATTAAGGAACATGGATAATAGAAGGATAGGAATACAATATCAAGGAATACGGATCACAGGAGTATAGGAACACAGGAAATACATAGGAGGGAATAAGTATAACAAAATATATATATAGCCTTACCACATTACCAAACGTCATCCGTGGATAGAATAATTCGGCCAAATCAAAATTCCACTTACCGTCCAATCTCTTCCACCATGCTTAAACTCGAAACCAGATAACGTCAAGAGCAGTCAAACGTTCCCGTAATAGTCCGACACGCGCCTCGATCCAACGTTGCATCCATTACCTAGGAAAACTTTCGCGATAGGGTGTAGTGGGACGGATGATATCCCCTCCCAAAATCGTTTCTAATCTTCACCGACCGGCCAAATCCTCCTTCCTGGTCCACCTCGAGATCCGTCCCCCCTCCCTTCACCCTTCACCCCGCTCGCTCATGATCCTCTGTCCATCCGTTTCCCCACCCTCTCTCCCAGAGCGGTGGCGCAACCTCGTCACTCGTCGGGATCAGGGGTGTATCAGATTTCGAAACGGCCCTGGCACACGTACTCGGCCCAAGGTAGATTAGATTTTAATAATGCAATTTAGGTTTACGGCGGTTATGTAGCGAACGAAGGAAGGAAGGAAGGAAGGAAGGAGGGGAGGGAGGGGGTGTGAGTAGGGTGTAGAGGGTTTGCTCTGGTCCGACTGTAAAACGAGCCGGTTTTCGCCTCGAGGAGGCAAACCAGCCCCAGACTGGTAATTGTTAGAATTTGATTGGGCCTGCCTCGACGCAACCACCAACTGCCGCAAACCGTGCCTCTCTCTCTCTCTCTCTCTCTCTCTCTCTCTCTCTCTCTCTCTCTCTCTCTCTCCTCTCCTCTCTTTTATTCTCTCCGTTTCTGTATCCCTCTCTGTCGGTGTTGGCATCGACTATGAGTTCAAATGTCCCCGGGCTGTTCGCAGAGCTGCGTGCGAATGCGAATTTCAGGGGTTTCAGGCGAAATTGATAATAGAACTGAGAGAAGTTTGGCCGGGGGAATTGTAGAGGTTTTGGAAAGGCAGGAAAGCAGTTGCACAGAAAGGGGAATGGAGGAGTGGAAATGGAGGAGAGGTCTGTCGTTTCGTTTGGTAGATAAACTATTGAGGAAATCGTGGATGGGAATTCGGTTAGCGAGCGGTGTTGAAAATGCTTGCTCTAATTTTTTCAAGAGAGAGAGGGGACGTTTATTTTTGAAAAGTTGGAAAGAAAGTTTGGAAAGGGAAGGTGAAGGAAAAGAAAGAGAAAAGGGGGAGACGAGAAATTGGAAAGAGAGAGAGAGAGAGAGAGAGAGAGAGAGAGAGAGAGAAAGAAAGGGAAAAAAAAATGGAGAAGAATGGAACTCTTAAAAATGGAGGAGATGGGCCTCTTATTACAATATTCTTAACCAAACATCATTGACAAAATTTTCTTTCTATCGTTTTCTATTGATTTGAACAGCGATAACGATGCGACAATGACGTTCAATTCGAACATTCGTTGATAACGATCAAATTAAATTTTTAAGTTGCATTAACGATGGCCAAATTCAACCGATGAGAGAGACGGAAGAATTGAATATTTTACCCTTATTGATTTAGTTTCTAATTATTTTCTGATCTACGAGGGTTGGTAATGAATATACACTCGCATATAAAAGGTTACTTAGACTCTCATAAAGACGTACCAGGAATAATGTATTACCTGGAATATATTAACCACTTCCGATCTTATGAACTTTAAATACACATTAAGCAAAATCCATTCTCTTCGGCTATGAATACGTGTGCATTCCAAGAAATTCCATTGCTTGCCGGCTTATACGCCGTTCAACGAAGTTATTCTACACTATAATTATTCCTCTCCTCGAGGAAAAAATACTCGTTATTTCTTCTTCTCTTTTTTTTTTTTTTTTTTTTTTTTGCCAAGATGAAAAAAAATCGGAAAAGATCCCTCGAAGCAACGATGAATTTTTGCGTCATTCGTAATCGATGCACGCATCGTTCACAGTTTGCGTCGTTAATTAAAAAGAAAGAAATACGTAGGGGGGGGGGGGAAAAAAAAAAGAAAATACGTATCAAAGCTAAACAACGTCGATATCGAGGGGAAAAAAGCGGGGGAAAAAGCAATCCACGCTGAAAGGATTAAACGGAGCGCAGAGAACTCACGTTACAAAAGTGTGTGACACGAAACCACACCAATCGCATTACCATGTAAAAACAACCGTGGTAATCGAACGAATCGTTTTATGAACCGCGTATATGCATACGAAACGAAGCCGAAACAGCTTCTCTGCTGTTCGCAATTATACTCGATTTACATCTGGAAACAGGTTAAAAAACAATATCCAACGGACCAAACCTCGATGACTACTATCGACTCTGCTCGCAGTGAAGTTGAACCGAAGAGCGGGTTCTTTTCTTTCTTTTATTCTGTCATTAAACGTTGAATGATTCTCCTTTTCAATGATATTTTTCGCGAAAATACGTATGGAGCAATTTTCTTTTTTCTTTTTAACGAAATTTAAATATTTAAATATTTAAATATCACACGAAAATATTTAAATATCACACGAAAAGTGAAGAAATAAAATATCAAAGTATTCCAATTCTTGTTTTTTCTCAGGATCTGCTAAATAAGATAATTTATAATTATGCAAAATATATCGAATCGAATTTTTAAGTTACAAAATGTAAGAGAAAAAAACCTTAAATATACTGCTGCTCTATTTTTATTGCGAAAGAAAAATTGCAAAGAAAACTCTGTGTTCGAATATAACGGCGAAACTTTGGAGACTGAATTTCTCAAATTCCGATCACACGTGTGTTTACGTAAGAAGACTGTAGTATCGCTTTGTTATTATTATCCTCGGCCAACAACAATTGCTGTGACGATACAATAGATACAAACAGAAGAGAGCGAATTAATAGGCAAATATTAATAACACGCTCTCGTTATACGCAATTACAAATTCGAACAAAATTTCTTCCTCAAATATTTTTCAAGATCGAAATCGAGGTTTCGCGATCGTAGACGTGGAATTAGCCCGATTGGATTTGAGGGATCTTTTCCGATTTTTTTTCATCTTAGCAAAAAAAAGGAAAGAAAAAAGAGAAAAAATAACGAGTATTTTTTCTCGAGGAGGATCAGCTTCCTCGCGAATTTACCCTGTTCTGGTCCATTCTTGTCAACTTGATCTCGATTATTACGAGCCCGATTATTATGTGCCGCGCATAACACGATCGATGACCGGAATAGCGACTCGCTTCCGGCGATGGCCGAGTTTACGATTTGTGCGACGAGGCCTCGAAATTTCGAATCCGACGGTGGTCATCTCCTGCTAATTCTCGAGCTATTTGGTTATTTAAGACGATTTACGAAAGAATTAATAAATGATAAAAAGATAATCTGTGAGTACAGTTTCTTGAAATTAATCCAAACAAGTATTCCATTTCTTTAATCTTCGTCGAGAATTGATGCTCGTGTGTAGAAAAATATTCCAATAATCTGTTGTCAATATTTTTCTCAACCATCCTATATTATGTATATCAATTTTTCTTTCGTAAAATTAAACTCGATTTACATAATCTTTCAGCCAAAGACACACGTAGCAGCAAATACAAATTCCACGCTAAAAAATCATAACGAATCTTATCACATCTCCTTCACATTTTCTCGAAAATGTAAGTAAATGAAAATCAATTTACGAGTGAAATTTTAACGAGCCAAAGAATCGTCCAAATTCTTCGATTTCTATATCTAAGAATCGACACTGGTCGAGAAGCAACCATGTCTCCACCTACGTGCTTCCAACCGTCGCCATTACGGTGCACGGTTTACGATCGTCGCGCGTGCACTTCGTATTTTGCATTTCTCTGCTTTCATTTATTTCACCCCTCCCCCCCCCTTCTTTCGCTCCCAATTGAGCGGCCTTAACGAGAGAGAGAGAGAGAGAGAGAGAGAGGGGGAGGAGGGTGCGTCGCTTAAATTACTCTGAATTATTAAAATATGATAATCTGTGGCAAATTGCGTGGCCACAGATGAACCTTGCATCTTCGTTCGTTAAAAACGTCATCGGCCTCGTTAAGCCGATATTGATGCGGCGGTGATCGGGGAGGAGGGAGATGCGGCGACATAAATTGCCTCGCGCCTTGAAAATTTGTAATTCAAAGGGAACTCGATCCGAATTGGCATCCCCGTTCTCGAGCTGGGGATTAATTACTTTGTTTCTTTTGGGGAGGGGATTTCTACTTGGTGTATCCGGGCGAAATGGAAAAGGAAGCGACGACGAGTGTTTGTTGGGTGTTTTCTTTAAATTTTTATCGTTAAACCTTTCTTCTAGGTTTTGGATTTTGAATATTTGAGAATTTAGAATAGTCAGATTTTTCCATCGTTGATTAATTTGGAATTTGAGGATTTTGAAAGGATCAGCCTTGAACTTGACCTTATTTCTGTTTTCTTTAAATTTTTATCGTTAAACCTTTCTTCTAGGTTTTGGATTTTGAGATTTTTATTAATTTGGTATTTGAGGATTTTGAAAGGATCAGCCTTGAACTTGATCTTATTTCTGTGGTATGTATACAGGTATTATCGATTTGAGGGAAGTTGTAAAATTATCACGTAAAATTGGAAGTACAATCAGATATTTTACGCACCTTTAAGGATTTAACAATTTTCTGGATTTCGACTTTTAGAAAGCCTTGAACTTAACCTTACTTCTGTGGTATATATACAGATATTATCGATTTGAGGGAAAAATTGGAAGTACAATCAGATATTTTACTCGCCTTTAAGGATTTAACAATTTTCTGGATTTCGACTTTTAAAAAGCCTTGAACTTAACCTTGTTCCTATGGTATATATTACTCGTTCGCCAAGTTATGAAATTATCGCACAAAAGGAGTATTTTAAACATCTTTAAGAACTTATAAGAAAATTTTTTGAAAAAACCAGCCTTGAACTCAACCTTACTTCTGTGATATATACGGATATTATCGATTCGGGGAAAGTTGTAAAATTATCACGTAAAACTTGACTACAACCAGATATTTTAAACGCCTTTAAGAATTTAAAAATATTGGAAATTTTTTGGGTTTCGATCTCTGAAAAAACCAGCCCTGAACTCAACCTTGTTCCCACGATACATGTATTACTCGTTCGCCAAGTTATGAAATTATCGCACAAAGGAGGTATTTTAAACACCTTTAAGAATGCATATAGAATCGTGACCGAAAAAAGTGTAATTCACCTTGACCCAAGTTATCGATATCGACGAGAGAATAAATTTTGCGAGGATCAAAAATATCACGTTTTAAATTGATATTTCAATATTCTTGGCCTTGATAAATATTCCGTCACTGGATACTCTTTCCTTCTGGAAAATTATCTACCGTTATTTAATGATTCTATTAAGGAACACTGATGAAAAGAAATCGTGGTCGACGGGTTAAAAACCATATTTTGACAAGCTTTAATACCACCAACTATCGGATAAATACGGATACAGTGATACCAAATGGATAGAAATACGTTTGAACGTGTTGGTGAAAAGAAATCAACTAACTGAGAAGCAATTATATACGAAAGCTACACTTGATTTCCCAGAAGATCAAACTCGCTTTCCCATTCCCCTCCCTTTCCCTGTTATCCACCTATCCAACTTATCACTATCTTGCAAAATGATCGATTTCGATACCCCCTCTCCCCTTTCACCAAACATTATTAAAAAACTTGCAAATCTTTATAAGATATAATAAAAATTTGCAATAAAAAAAGTAAAGAATTGTTATTAATTTAAAAAAAGAAAAAACCCCCAAGAACAACCCCGTACCATTACCTCGAATCGCGCAATTTATCATCATTACAAAAGAGAGAGAGAAAAACAACAACAACAACAACAATTTACAATTGGCCGTTAACATTTAACTCGCAGCGCAAACGCGGTTAACGCATACGAGAGCAATAAACCTGAAACCCAATAAACTCGAGATTCGATCCATACGCGTTATTGTTGTTGTTGTTGGCCGACACGCGACATAACCCCAACAATACTTAACGACCACGCGAAATTTTCACGCATCGATCGAGAAACTCGTCTCTTCTCGACGAGACGAACGGAAGAAGGAACAAAAAGAAATCCCTCCCCACCCGGAAGAGTCGATTCTCGCGGTGTCGAAGAAAGAAGAATCCGGAGACGGAGAGACAAGGATTGGAATCTCTGGTGCCAGAGAATGTAATATACACAGCGAAGGGGCACAACAGGGAGGAGGGGGAGAGGTAAGGAGGGGCGCAAGCGCGGTAGCAGAAAACGGTCGGATAATTTATTATGGCATTACTCACCTGGCGGACACCTGAATGGGCAAAGGTATATATATGTACGTGGATCTCTCGCTCGTGTGCCTCTCCTTCTCGCATAGTTGATATTATTTAGCCCCGTGGAGAGCCAAGGGAGAGAGAGAGGGAGAGGGAGAGAGAGAGAAGCGCCAGGAGAGGCGGTGGAGAATGCGACCTCAGGGCCCCGCAACGCATAGATCATCCGGGATACGCTGGTCGGGTGTATACTGGTTCCGTGTCACGTGCATTCGGCGAATTTGCGGACATAGGGCGAACGAGGAGAGAGAGAGCAAAGGTTGAAGGGAAGGCTGGACCCAAAAAAAAGAAGAAGAAGAAGAAGAAGAAGGAAGTCGTCGTGACGACTCGAAGCGTGGATTTCGTTGGTCATTGATACGGAGATTAAAGCTACAAGACACTTAGGAGAAGAGAAGTTTAGAAGTTGGATCCGATCCAATTTGTTTTGGATTACGTACACGTGATTTATAATGATCGTGACAATTGTACTGTTGGATGGAACAAGGGATACACGTTAAATCTCATTGTAAAGATATAAAGAATTTAAAGATCAGGAATGATCGAGAGGCCCTTCATCTTTCAACGGTACAATTGTTGAAGAAAAAGTAATATTTTATATATTAATTAAGTTTATAAAAACTTTTTGTACAACAATTATTGTAATAATTCACGAATAAATTTTATTTCACCCTTTAACCCGACTTTTTATTAAATAACAACTTCCTCCTCCAACCAATTTCCTCGTAATAATATATGCAGACCCCCCAACGCGACGAAAATAGGGGATCGCCGAGAGAAATTAATAGATACAAAAAAAAAAAAAAAAGAAAAAGAAAAAGAAAAAGAGAGAATACCGACAGAAGAAACGCGGTGCATCCGAGTCGACGTAACGAATAGCGGATATAGGGACGAGGGGAAAGGTGGGATTCTCTATTTGTTTTTAAAAAGGGAGTCGTAAAAAAGGTTAGGGGGTGTCGGTCTGGTCGGTTGCCATAAAATGGTCGGTGGGTGTGAAGGGCTGACAGGCCGGGTTATACGGGCCATCAAGGTTGCACGATCTGTCATAGAGGGTTCCCCGGCGGTGGGGGCGGCGGCAACCTGTTGCTTCATTGTTCACCCGGGGAACCGTGCATGGTAGCTGTGCGTATATAAACTGGCTTTCTCTAACGCGGCACAGAGGAGGGTATAATGCGCCGCGACTGTGTCGTGGCGTGTTGCACATCCGGCCTGCCTCCCTCGTTTTCGAGGCGGTCGCGCGACGAGGGGCTGTTTGTCATCGTGCCGTCGTCGAGCTTAATTTCGCTCTTTTCTTCCCTGAGAACTCTGAACACGAGAGTATAACGTACACTTGTTCATAACCGAGCGAGAAGAGAGGAGGAGAGCGACGCTTTCTGCCCTCTGATTTTAACTTCGTCGTCCGATTATCCGCGAAGATAATGGGCGGAATGTAATGGATATTTGTTTTTTAAGTTGAAAAAGAAAGGATGTAGAGAGGTGCTCGAATCGAAAAGTAACGTACGCTTGCTCGTATTTGTGCGTTTGGCGAGATTAAGCATCTAGGGATCCCTAGGAGAAAAAAATAACTATACGGAGTAAGTATCTCTCGATGCAGATATCGCGATCATTGATTTTCGTATTGGAGACGATTCTTTACGGGATATGGAAATCTCTTGTACGAGGAAAAAACGTAATATTTGTAAGAAAGATTTCGAATAGCAGCGTGCAATTGTTTCGATTTTTCTTTAAATTGAACCGATTTAAAAAAAGTCTTCACGAAAGGATTGGAAATTAATTCCACTTTAAAAGTAACGTTTCAATCATGCAGCATGATACATCGGACCCATGTAATCCTAAAAAGGATCGATTCCAGGTATAATTTCTTCGAGCACGGAATTAATACGACGCGTCGATTCGGATACGAATTAAGGTCTAATCTTGTCACGAGCGTTGAGACACCCGTAATCGGTTGTCCCGTATTAAAATTCCGTGGTGCGTGACTAAAGCGTCGCAACGTTTACATCGGTACACGGTCTAAGTGTAATAAGAAATTCCAATGTCTGGTATATATGTAAGTTAAGATTCATTAAACGTTATCCGAACGAAGGTGAAAGTAGCCAATTTCATGGTGCAGTGAACTCGATAAAGACACGGAATGCGTGTACGGAAACGCAAGATGGCGTAAAAATACCGTCGGCGTGCGTACATTTCACGACCCCTTCCCCTTCAAAATGCTCGCTCGTTTTATGGAACGGCACGTCGAAGGCTGCGATTTTTGCATTGTATTCCTTTCTGTACCCGTATTCCGTGATTAACATTTCAGAACGTGCTCGATATTGCGCTCGAAAACGTAATTATACAATTCTCGCGAGAGGTGATAAAAAGAAAAAAGAGAGAGAGAGAGAAAAAATGTTGCGACGGTGATGGAAGGAGAGCGAGAAACCGGTTGGATCGAGAAAACATGTGCGATTTATTTGACGATCGCTAGTGCTTGTTTATACTTTTTACGAGAGAAAGATAAATGGACGGAAATGAAATATGTAATTACGATTGGATACGAATATTATGAAATTAACAATTATATAAAACATTGTATAATTATAGACGTAAATAATGCGCGAAAGAAATATAATATCGAACCGAGTATCAAACAATCTTTGGAACGATTTACCAAAAAGTTGCAACATTGATCTGTTAATTATTTTAATTATTTCCATATTTTTTATTATTTCCATATTATACTGGAAAAAAATCTATCTATGTGAGAACAGAAAATAGATTATATTAAGAAAGTTAAATTTGCAAATAATTTTTAAGCGGATAAAAAAATCGATCCTACTTCTAAACATGTGTTTGACATCGATATAAGTCACGTAGAGTGAGGAGATTTTTCCATAAAAATTTCGATTCTGCGTTCATCGTGTGCTCTAAAGAAATATAAAAGCATAAACGTTATGACAGCCGTCGGAAGGAGAGGAAGGAAGGGGAAGGGGAAAAAAACCAGTCGTATAAACAGAATCTAGAATCGTAAAATAGCGCAACCGTTCTAGCCTTGTAACTAATAGATGGAGTTCCAGAGAATCAGATATATATCCTTGGTGAAAGGATGGACTGTAAAAAGTTTCTCCGGAAAATTTCATAAATCTAGTCGAGAGAGAGAAAAAAAAAAGAAATCCAAGATTGCGATATATCCTGAAAATTTCGTGTTCTCTGCGATCGTTGAGGATACGAGCAATATTTTTCGATGTAAGGAATAATGCCATTTCTAATTATCCAGCTTCCACAAATACTTTCAAAGTGCACTGTCTCAGCGGAATTGCAACAGTTTCCTGTTTCCTGTTTCCACACCACGCGCGCCACCATTCTCTTCCGTCGATGTTAATTCATCGCTTGCTGTGAATGGAATTTTTTCTTGCCCGTACAATCGTTTCCTTCGAGAATTATTATATAGCGCGCGAGAAAAACTGCGAGACTGAAGAAAGAGACTTGTGAAACCGTGTCGTTAGAATAAAAGTACGATTCAAAAGATCAAATAATAAATTTAACTCGTTAGAGTTAAACTCGTCGAATAATAAAGTATCCCTATATTGAAATATTAATCGTACAATTGTTTCGATATATTTGTTGAAATATTATTTATTTATTTCATTACGATGTAAAAAAAAAAAAAAAATCTGAGATACTGTTTCCAATAATTTAACTTTAAAATCTAATTTATTTCGAATAAATCAATATTTCCAACGTGCATAATTTGGAAAATCTTCCTTTAAATTTGTCGTCCAATTCTGAATTAAAGATATCAAATTTTAATCGTTGCACGCACAATCTGGATTCTAAAATATCATCTCGAACATCTGATTAATTTCTCGTCCTCGATCCGAGATGAAATTTGTGTTCTAATAAAAAAAAAAAAAAAAAAAAAAAAAAGAAAAAGAAAAAAGTGTACGATTAATCGAACGTATTGGTATAAAAAGGTGGAAAATGGAGGAGGAGGGTCCGCTTTACTCGCGCTTTAATTCATCCGGGAGTGAGCTGGTTCATTAAAAAACGGGTCACCTTAATAACCACCTCCTGTTTAATCGATCAAAATGTCTCCACGATTATAGGTCGGAATTCGGTGAAAAGAAGGTCAGTAGGAAGGTCGTCCCTTCTTGCCCTCCTTCCCGCCAATTCTCGTAAGGAGGGATAAGGGGGAGGAAAGTTTTCGACGGAAAATGTATTCGCTCTTCAGGTTTCCAGATCCACGGTGACGTGGTGGCCGTCGAACCGTGAATCCTTGCCGTGAATCGGAGCTTGCCTTCGACAGTTTAATGAAACAAGACGTCGTGGTTCGACAAACAGGCGACGAAGAACCAATCACCCCCACTCTAAATTACCGCACCCTCCTTTCGGCATGCAATTAACCAACGATATTCTGTGGATCTTTGTTGCAATTCGAAAAGGAAATTATCGTCGCCATTTTTTTTTTTTCTTTACAATATTCGAGAAATTCTTATTTTGAAAACGTTGTTCGTCCAATTTCAATAATCTCTTCGTGATTCGATTGGATATGTGGATAGATCTCTTGAAGAATTTGAAGTATTTTTATTATCAATCTTTTATATCTCAATTTAGAATATTGTTATCAATTGTTCGTCCAATTTCAATAATCTCTTCGTCGATTCGATTGGATATGTGAATGGATATATCTCTTCAAGAATTTGAAGTATTTTCATTATCTGATTATCAATCTTTTATATCTCAATTCAATATCTCAATTCAATATCTCAATTTTGAACATTGTTGGTTATCAATTGTTCGTCCAATTTCAATAATCTCTTCGTGATTGGATATGTGAATAGATAGATCTCTTCAAGAATTAAATTATAAATGGAGGGCGGATTTAAATTTTCGGATATTTTCCTTTTTCTTAAATCGAAACTATTCATTCATTTAAATTTGCTAAATAAAATTACCATTACAGAAACTTGTCCGATTATCAATCTTTCATATCTCTCTTAAATAATTACTTAACAACTTGTTAAACGATTAACAATATTTCCAAAAAACACACATATACCGAATAATTACTCCAAAACCAACCCGCTATTCCCGACGATAAAACACACACTTGGAATAAAAATCACATTTACCTCCCCTGTTCGAGAGTTCGGCGTGTTACCTTACCAACCAATCAACGGGTTACCTTTGTGTGGCGTCCAGGGCCATTACCTCGTTTCAATGGTTCGCCATGGATCTATTCCGTGGCATTCCGTTAACGACTCGTTCGTTGTTGAGAAAGAGCCCGTGCCGCGAGTTTTTCTTTTCCAAGCGTTCCCCTCCTTCCTCCTCCTCCATCCTCCACCCTCCCCTCGTGTACCGGGGAATTTAATAAACGACACAGAGGCCGACAGGAGCCCGAGGCCCTCCTCGGCTTATTAGCCACGTACGTACGTACGTACTCGTTTAACTCCTGCCTAACAACCGGCAGTAGTTCAAAACGTAGTTCCAAGACTTTCCAAGACTTTTCCCTTTCCTCTGTTTAATGCCAACCTTCGAAACGAGCTTTTTTCCCTTCCTGATCCAGGAACGGATCTCGCCACGGACTTGGGTTCCTATCCTCTGGAAGAAGGGAGATTCTCCTGTCTACACTGTCGAGGGAAGAGGAATTTGTGAAAGGTTAGAGGGCTAGTTTTTATCGTGGAAATTTAAATATTTGTAGCTTGGTACAAATATTACGTGGGGAGGATATTAAGTGTGGAATTAGAAACGCGTGAATTTGTCGTGGAAATTTGAGAGAGAGAATTGGAAGAGGAATTAGCAAGTTTATGTAAATTTATAACTTCGTCGAGAGTGAGGTTTATTATTGGGTAACGAGGCCTTAAATTTTCCTGTGAATCGCATGTGTCTTCCGAGAAGGTAAATGACGCGGGATCGTCCTCTTTTTCGTTTCGAATCCTTTTGTCTTCTCTCTTTCTTTTCTCACCGATGAAAATCTGTATTCTTTTTTTTTTTTTTATATTTCAAACCGTTTCGTTCGTTTAACGTTTTAATTGTGTAAGATTTCACACGGACAAACAATTCCTCGTTTCTTTCTTTCGCAAATTTCACGTTAGGAAAATATGGGACAACTCTAGCTTGTCGCTAGAATTATGACGAACACAGAGGAAGGTAAATTATTATTTTCTTTTATTCGAATTAATAAAATTATTCTGAAATATCGTGCATCATCAAGAAATCTCACAAAAACGATGTCAATTAATTTCACGATTTTAAATCTGTGAACAATTTCTTATAACCATATATATATAATAATAATAATCATTCTCTGATGTTATTTATATATATATATATATCGTGGAATATCAAATTAATAAACAAGTCTCTCTAATTAGATATAAAAAGCCGCCATATTATTTAATTTTAATGATTCAACATTTAATTATTTAATATTTTCTATTAATTTTTATAATAGGGTATCTAATCCTAGTTTTTTACTAAATTTTTTTATTTCAATATTATAAAATTATAATTATTATTATTTAATTATAAATTTCACCTAAAATTAAAAAATTTAATTATAATATAATATTAATTTTATATTAATCTTATTAGTAATAATTAATTTATAATATATATATATATATATATATATATAGAAATAACATCAGAGAATGATTATAAGATTTATTTTTGTAAAGTTTTTAAATTATACTTGTACATATTACATTAGCATTAATATTTTGTATAAAAAAATATTATCTATATACATATAATAAAATATTTAATATTATAAGTAAAATTGTTTTATATGATTAATTAATATACCAAGATAAGAAAAATTCTACATTAAAATTTTTTTATAAAAGAAATTAACTAAATAATTTCTACTATATATATATACATATATTATTTTGAGAAAATTGAGATTACAATCTCAACTTTCAAAAGGATGTTCGAACACGCGTGTCGTTTCTATCATCTATCATCGAATCATTGTTACATTTTTATTAACGCGTTTTTAATCAACTTTTAACTTTAATCGCCGCTGTTATTTTATCGTAGAACGTTGACAAACTAGCCTCTGTCAAAGCGACGAAGAACCTGATGTTTGTTCGTTTTAATGAACCGTGAAAGAGGGAGGGGGGGAGGGGAGGGAAGGCAGTATGCAGAAATTCGCGAACGAGGGCATGGATCGGATAATGCGATATAATTTCGGGACGGACGGTTATACGAACAACAAACTATTATTACATCAATTATACCATTACGTTATTACGTTATACAACGCGCCCATTTTAATCGCTAAATAGATGTTCGGGCAAATACAGGGATGGTTGACGATCGAATCGGGCTATTAACCACTCCATTAGAAATTTAAAAATCAAATAACGCATTATCGCCATTCAAATTAATATTCACCGGTGGTATCGATTCCCTTCGTAAAAGCCCGTGAACGTTCGTCCCCGAAACCTTTCGAAACGAAAATCCTGTTTTCGAATAATCGTGTTTCGATTCGATAATAAAAAAAAAAATTAAAAATTTTATTAATTATTTATTAAGGGAAATAATAATGAACGGTGATTTTCTACGGGTACCTTTTCCTTCGTATTTCTTGTCGTAATTCTAGCGACAAGCGAGTTGTCCCAGATTTTCGTAACCTCTTTCAATTTGCGAAAAAAAGAAACGAGAAAAAATTGCTCGTGAAATCTTGCAGGATAAATCTTACACAATTAAAACTGAATCCATGGATTAAACAAATAAATCGATTTTTAGTAAAATTGTCGTTCTATCATCGTAACAGGTAATTTCTTCCTCAACGACGTTCCTCGGCATCAAACGATTCAAAGACTGGTATATCACTTTTGAATAATAATTGTAATTTATCTAGAAATTAGAACTTGTAATATTACTAATTGATCCTGCATGGGAATTGTTCAAACAACTCGTGAATAAATTCATTCTAAATAAATGAGAGAAATTGTCAAAATCTCAAAATATGCGAAAATAAAATTCAGAGAATTCGGTAATATTAAAGGATTAAAAGATTCGTAAAACGAAATAAATACTTTACAAACTTAAAAAAAAATCTAAAAATCCTTTCACCCGCGAAGCATTCCGCAACCCCTTCGTATCAACAAATCCCAATATCTCGAAGAAGAAGAGATCGTCTTCCACGCCCATCTTCCGCCACGCGCCCTTTTGGCCAGCTGGAAATCCGGCCAGGGCAACCCTTATCGCAGCCACGGACCGGAAACGCTCGAAACTTCTCCCTCGACGCACTTAAGAATCTAATAAACGGTATATCGCGACCGGATCCAGCACGCGTTAAAACTTGAAACCCGTCACGGCCTTATTGGCCGGTTTCCGGCCCCTGGATCACGGAGTTTAAGGAGTTCCGCCGTTAATTCGGAAGTTGGAGGGTTTTCCGCGGCACACATTCGCGCGAAATTCGTACGCGTATACGGGGTGTTCTGGTGTAGAATTAGAAAAGGAAGCGTTGGAAAAAAATTGGAAAATAATTGGAATAATAATTTTTCCCTCTCTGTTCCTTGAAACTTTGTCGAAACTAAGATTTATAAATCGAATTAGAATTTATGAATCGAATCAGATCGAATAGTTATTATTAGAAATTTACGTATAATTATTTTTTACAATGATTCTTTAATTTCACCTGTACATGATAAAAGTGTTTCAGATAAATTTACAGATTTAAGTTTCAGTTTTCTAGTTTCAAAGATACATAACAAGAATCTTTTTTTCTTATCCAATCAAAATATAATTGAGCTCGATTATCCATCTTTCGAAACATCGTTAAATCTTTCTCAAAAAGACAAATACAAATATTTGTCTGAAACTAAGACTTAATAGTTATTAGAAATATGATATAACATTTATAATTATTTTTTTAAAATAGTTCTTTAATTTTAATTACACGATAAAAGTGTTTTAGAAAAGTTTAGTTACAGATTTAATTTTCAGTTTTCTAGTTTTATACCTTCCTATCTAATCAAAATATAATAAAGTTCATCCATATTTCGAAATACTATTACATACCTTTCTCAAATAGTACAAATAACAAAAATCTTTCTTCGACTTCACCACCTTCCACACAGCATCGAAAATTATATTAAATTCCGAACAAATCCTCCTTTCTTATCTTATTTTCTTCCTTTGCCGCGATTACTAAGACACCTTGTATAGAGGGTTCGGGTGAAAACCGTGCCGAGATACGATCTAAACGCGGCTAACCAAGAGACGAAAAGGGTTGGCGTGGAAGCAGCAACCCTATGCCCGAGTCAAGTGGGCATAACCCGTCTACGCGGGTAGAGGACGGTTTGTTTGAGTTTGCACGAGTTGTGCCTGGCTACCAAAACTCGACTCCCCCTTCAGGCATATGCCTGAGAAGAGAAAAGGAGCATCGGAGCCGCCTCCTCCCCCTCCCTCTGCGCCGAATGAAAATTTCAAAGGAACGGTTTTTCACCTCCTCAAAGAGGAAAACTACGCTAATTTGAAACATCAACCCCGAAAAAGGCACCACGCATCGTTCGTGCGCCAACGATCCATTTCTTAGAACAAGTTGCAGAAATGTTTTGAATAGAGCGGATTTATATAACGGATTTTTTCTTTCTAAATGAGAAGAAGGTGAAACGAGGATTCTACGTACTTTTCTTTTTCTTTTCTTTTTTTTTTTTTNTTTTTAATTGCGAAAGATAAAAAAGTATTTACGTAGTTTTTTTTTTTTTTTTGAATGCTTGTAATGATAAGAAAAGAAATCGCAAAATGGCGGGAAACGCAAACGAGATTGCAAAATTTTCTGAATAATCTTGGTGATATATCTGTCGAAGATGTTTCTAATTTTTATTTTCTTACAGATTTCTTAGAGATTTCGAATCAACATACTCGTACCTTTTGCATTTCTAATTCTACGAAAAATCGTGAAACATTCTTCGACTTTTGAACTCTGTAATTATACTCGATACGAGGAAGAAGAAAATTTGTCACGAAGCGAATTTGAATGCTTCAAAAATGTATACACCCTTTTCACATTTATATATATATATATATAAAGACACTCGACCCAGAAGAGAGCGTGTAACGCTCATTTCCGTTCTAATTTGCGGCAAGTAGCCGCAATCGAATCTCGCGCGTCGACACACGCCCGCTCAAAGTGGCCGGATGATAAAAACATTTTTAAAAAAACGTGGCGGTATCCTCAAAAAGAAAAAAAAAAGAAAAAGAAGAAAAAAAAATGTCAGTTCGCGTCAGAGAGAGAGAGAAAGAAAGAAAGAGAGAGAGAGAGAGAGAGAGAAAGAGTATTGATCCGGGCTGGCCACGGCCCAATTACAATATTTTATTGAACTATAACCGCTCACGGTTGTCGAATGCAGAAAAATGTAACGCCGTTTATTGCGCCGTTCTAACCATCGAGCAACGATCATAAAGGGATATATAGTGTGTTGATATAACGGTTATAAGTATCTGCTAGCTTTTATCGTTTTGAATTAAATTGATTTATCATCGTTTCCCGAGAAACGTCTATATTAATTACGCTTTAATGAATGGATATAATGTTCACGATCTTTTGTTTTGTATTGCAGTTGTTATTGTTGTTGTTGTTGCTGTTGTTGTGCAATTCGAATCGTTTATTAAATGTACATGTAAGTACCATTTTAATTAAAGTCGTCGGAAGAGGATAATTAATCGATTCGAAAAATAATAAAATAGATCGTAAATTACGAATGCTTTTTTTTTTTTTTTTTTTTAAATAATCACCCGTTTAACTTTAAAAAAAGTTAAATGCTCAGCGACGAAGCTAATTCTTCCGTGGCAAAAAAATCCACCGAATAAATGATTTTGCCCCACACTCGAATTAATCGTGTTCACGTGCATTAATCAAACGTTGCACGAGCGTTAAGTTATACTATTAATCACGGAGTGCTCTCAAGCCGAACCCCCGAAATTCGTGCAGACTCTCGTATATACGTATACACCAGCGGCTGGTTACAACCTTGCTCTCAAGAACTTTTCACTTTAGTCGAGTCGTTGCGGCTCGCGAATAACTTATCACGCCCGTGGTGGTAATCACCGGTGTGAAACAATGCAGGTATATCGCACGTGTGCATCGTCAATTATCATCGTTACGCAACTAGGAGTCCTTGTCTCGTCCGTCCTCTTTCTCACCGATAAGAAGACAATTAACGCCAAGGATTGTTCCAATGATTAATTATATAACGATGACTCTTGTTAGCCATCAAAGAAATATCTAAACTTTTCGTTCCGTTTAGATTATATATTCCAAAGAATGAAATCTATCAACTGATGATAGTATTACTCCGAAAATAAACATACCTATCGCGCAATTTAAAAGCTTAAAATTCGATTAAAATCTATTAAAATTCGAGCCGCTATAACTTTGAAAATATTGACTTCCGGTCAATGAACAAGCGATCGTTAGAAGCACGAAACCATGTTCTTTAAAGCGCTTTTTCATTTATCTCGATACTACTTCCGGTTCCCGAGAAACCAACGAATGTAAAGAAAATGTAATTTTTAATCACTCTTAAATCCTTAAATTAAATCTTTAAAACGCTCTTTCATATATGTCGATACTACTTCCGGTTCCCGAGATACCATCGAATAAAGAAAATATAATTTTTAATCATTCGTCTTTAAATCCTTAAATTAAATCTAATTAAAATTAGAAAAACTTCGAATCGCTATAACTCGGAAAATATTGACTTCCGGTCAATGAACAGGCGATCGTTAGAAGTACGAAATCTTACCTTTAAAACGCTCTTTCATTTATCTCGATACTACTTCCGGTTCCCGAGATACCATCGAATAAAGAAAATATAATTTTTAATCATTCGCCTTTAAATCCTTAAATTAAATCTAATTAAAATTAGAAAAACTTCGAATCGCTATAACTCGGAAAATATTGACTTCCGGTCAATGATCGTTAGAAGTACGAAATCTTACCTTTAAAACGCTCTTTCATTTATCTCGATACTACTTCCGGTTCCCGAGAAACCAACGAATAAAGAAAATATAATTTTTAATCATTCGCCTTTAAATCCTTAAATTAAATCTAATTAAAATTAGAAAAACTTCGAATCGCTATAACTCGGAAAATATTGACTTCCGGTCAATGAACAGGCGATCGTTAGAAGTACGAAATCTTACCTTTAAAACGCTCTTTCATTTATCTCAATACTACTTCCGGTTCCCGAGATACCATCGAATAAAGAAAATGTAATTTTTAATCATTCGCCTTTAAATCCTTAAATTAAATCTAATTAAAATTAGAAAAACTTCGAATCGCTATAAGCACGAAATCTTATCTTTAAAACGCTCTTTTATTTATCTCGATACTACTTCCGGTTTCCGAGATACCATCGAATAAAGAAAATATAATTTTTAATCATTCGCCTTTAAATTCCTAAATGAAATCTAATTAAAATTAGAAAAACTTCGAATCGCTATAAGCACGAAATCTTACCTTTAAAACGCTCTTTTATTTACCTCGATACTACTTCCGGTTCTCGAGATACCATCGTATAAAGAAAATGTAATTTTTAATCGTTTACTATCTCCGTCCTTATCCCCTTGACGCGTCAACCTATTCCAAATTTCGAGACAAGCGACAGACGCGATTCCTAGAAGGACGTGGTACGCGTTTCCAGGAAAAATCCAGGTCATTGACTCCATTCATAATGTCCGCCCGTATCTTAAACCATTATGAACAGTCCTTCGAGTCCTTATACCTCGAATATCGGGATAAATGAAAAAGTGAGTCGAGAGTCATTGCTTTTCTCTCTATTTTTCCTCGCTAAATTTTTAATTCCCATCTCGCGTTAAAAATTATTCGGTAAAGAAAAAAATATTTTCCACGACCGATTTTCGTAGCCGCATCGCGCAAAAAATCTTGGCTTGGTTCTTTTGCGAAACCAGAGATTTCCACAAACGAGTCGTAAAAACAGAGGGTAAAAGAGGGAGAGAGAGGTTAAAAATGAAACGATAATATAAGTGGACGAAGGGAGCTTAATGAGGGTGCAATTTCTTGAACACACCGGGAAGGCAACAACACAAGAGTGCGGCTTTCATTGTACACCGGCCGATCTCAATCAACTTCAACAAGCCTTCCACCGCGCCGGACAAGAAGAAGATCTATCCTTCTTGCCGTACACAGCACGAATCTTCCTAGCTAGTTCTTTCTTTCTTTCCTTCATTTCGATCATCTTCATCAGTTATCATTAATCATCGCAATCTTTCACGAGTAATCACTCCCCTCCCCTCTTCTCGGATGATTTCTTCGAGAGGCGCCGAAGACTGATTGCTTCCCGTGTTTTCAAACATTGTACATTATCGCGTTAAACCACTCGTAAAACGCTCCACCGGCTTGTAAAACGGGGCACCCGTGTACGCGAAGCTAATTCGGCCATTTTTATCCAAGTTTATACGGCGAAGATTCGCTCCAGCTTATTATTATAATCGCGTGTGTCGATATCTCTATTTAAAATTGAAGGCCAAGGAAGCCACGAACCACTTCCATACTTCCATCTCGTAATCCCTTTAATCTCTTTTCTCGAACGCTCCGTGTATTTTCTATATTTCCTGTTCGCAAAAAAAAAAAAAAAAAAAAAAAAGAAAAAAGAAAGAAAAGCGCAATGGTACTGTTCATACACCTAAAACACCTAATAACACCTTGAATTTAATAAAAATAAAAGAGGGGAGGAAACGAATAACATACGAGTTTCCTCTCCCAGATCTTCCAAGTGACGCAAGGGGGTGGGAAAAAAGAGGGTAGCGATAAATTTCCGGTTAATCCGACTCGAAATTCGGTCCGGGGAATCCGTCTTTGCCAGGGAGAGGAAGAGGAAGAAGGAACATACAGTTATCACACCGAATTAACGTCGCGATCCCCATAAATTAAGCATAGACGTGAATTAAAGAGGATGTAAATGCATCCGTGGACTTTTTCTCCCGAAGGAGAGAGAACCGGTTAAGGCCAAGCTCCTTGTGGCGAATATCTCTCGGGGAGTCTCTCCTCCTCCTCGCTTTTTCGGCGCACGCCCGGTTGAAGTATGCCTCGCCATTATCATCGATGTTGCAGTTCAATTTTGCCCCGAGTCCGGGGCGGGAGGGGAGGGGAGGGGCTCTGTCCGGCCGTAAGCGAGAGGGCTAGCCTGTGGTTAGGGTGTGACGAACGAGTGTACGTGTCAGCACTGCAAACCACCCTCGTTTAATTTGCTGAGAGCCGGTGTATATCAAGCGCCGCCGCTCTATCCACCCCCGTTTTCCAACCACCAGCCGAGGGAAAACTCGAGGAGGTATCTTCTTCGTCGGTTTATTATTATATCGAGGATTGCTAGCGTTCCTCGAGGATTAACTTTGACGAGGATTAATTTATTCGATGATACGTAAGCGGGTTTTAGTTGTTGATTAAAAAGTATTCCTTTTATTTATTTCTTTTTTTCTTTCTTTTGGTTCTTGGAAAGGAAGGAAGGAGAGTTGGTGGTTAAATTAAATGGTGATTGGATGAATGGAAGAGGGTGGATATTGTAATCTCCAACGGGAGAGGAGCATAAAAATTTCATCCTTCTGTTTTTTTATTTTTTTTTTTTAAATAAATATGTAGTTAGCTAAATATGTAGATAAATCGATGAATGTTATTGTTTATTGGTGTTGAATGTTTCCATTCATTTCACGATTCATTCATGGAGATTCATGTAATTTTAGATCGTAGTGCCGTTTATTATTATTAATTCGGTAAATTTGTACATTTATTAATCAATCCATGCATCGATTATCTTCGGTAAATGAACACGTTTTGATAGAGATAAACATTAATGCAAACATCTATTAATACTAAAATACGACGAATATTAAATTATCAGATCGTTTTAACGCTTATAGTTCTATTAACAAAAAATAATAATAATATCGAATAATATCAAAGTTTTATTTTCCTAATTATTCATTCCTACAAAATTCTACTTATATTCCATTTAAAAATATTAACTACAACCTTCTTTCGAAATCTCACGATGTAATATTCTATTTTTTTTTTTTTTTCTTTTCACCATGTCACTATCTTCCATTGTTGACTTTATATCATGTTTTCGAATAAATAAAATCAGAAAGCTTCCCTTTGAAGTTCCCTTTGAAATTTTGCTGCCATTTCCCTCCCTCTCTCTCTCTCTCTCTCTCTCTTTTTTTTTTACACGTCAATAAACGTTGATCGGATAATCGCGATCGTTGTAATTCGGTCGAAACAGTGACAGCCGATGTTCAGAGAGAGAGAGAGAGAGAGAGAGAGAGCGGAGAAAAATAGGACGGCCGTGTAACATCTGATAGAAACGTTTGCCCGCGGCAAATTTCATTTCGACGAATATTATTTAGCGCGAAAGTCGCAAACTCTGAATTAAATTCCCCTCCACCATTTTGTCCATTTGCACTGAATATCGGTTACATCGGCTCGCCCTAAAATCGGCAACCGTCCCAAAAAGTTAAAAGCCAACCCGTTCCTAACGCGATCCCTCCCAACTTTTAACTATTCCAATTCGTTACGCCCCCGTCTCGTAAACATTAAACAATATCAACAACGGAACAATTCTTATTACATTTTACAATTCTTATACACTTTTACATTACATTTTTATTATTTTATTTTACATTCTGTCGCTTTTATCCTATCTTATTCTTATTACAGAATGCAGGAAATTTGTAGAATTATCGGGAAAATAGAAGAAAGGGAGGGAGATCATTGTGTCGCGCAACGATGGATATTTTATGAATCCACGAGATCTCTTGGATCTCGTGTTCCAGATACTATGTTTAGACCTTTGGCGACTCTGTATTCACTACATGTTATTGTATCTTATATTGGGTCCATCCACGCCCGACAATAATTTTCATTTCGACGAATTTTATTCGGTGTACGCACGATTTGTTTGTATACTCTTCGACGAGAAAGCTTAAATTCTCATAACAATCGGAATAGATCGTGCAATAATATTTACCTGATATATCAATACAGACGAGTATGAAGTTTCTGAAATATTTCGAAACAATAAACTTTTGTTGATACATTTAACGTTTCCAAGAATTTTCGAAATCGATTGATAATCCTCCGTGTTGTTCGACGAGGATAATTTTTGCGCGAAATTACGGCGAACCGTTCTAATTAAATTCGCGGTCCCGTTTATCAATCTGAATGATGCCCATCCGCGTGCCCGATTTCGAAAATTTCCATCGTCGCGTCGTTACTGTATTTTATAACGAGGCCGACGTGTTCGCGTTCATTAAACGATAACAATGGGCGAGGAAGGGTCGAAATGATTTATATTTAACCGGTTAAAAAATCGAATTGGAGAATCGATACGCGAGATTCGCTTATTGCTCCGTTTCTCTTTTTTTTCTTTTAAATCTAATCGTCGATTTATGTCTTATATATCATTATATACCTTCCTCAAAGACACGGCTATTTTTCTAAATATATAATTTCTCTCGAACTTTCAATCCTTTCTACTTTATCATCTTCTTATACGATATATTATTCAATCATCACACCAATTAAATATTCGCATTTCCACGAATATCGCCCCTCCTCTCTTTAACCTTCAAAAAATATTTTTAACGATTAAAAGAGGAGGAGCAAAAGGAAAAAAAAAAAAGAGAGAAATAAAAGTTTAAGAAAAAAACTTGAAAGAGGAGACGAAAAGGAGAGGATAGAAAGCGGAACGTTTGAAGCCGGTTAAGCTCGCGAGGCGGAATTTCCCGCACAAAAGTCTAAAACTGAATGGCGGCCGACCGGCTCGCGCTCGTGGTCTTTAACGGCTCGACTCTCGGGGTCGGTCAGCTTAAAACTGATAGCTTCATATCCCCGTGGAGGGAGGCGAGAGTTTGCACCGCCGCTTTAAAACGCTCGATATCGATGCCCATTTTCCTTATAACCGCCTTAATTTTCCAACGAAATTGGATTTATGTGGCGCGAGAACTCAACCCCCTAAAACTCGAGGTATCCCCTCCTCTCGCGTAAAAACGATTGAAGAAAAAGGAAAAGGCGTCGATCCTTTCCAACGCGGTGAGCGATTAGCGACAAAGTTGTTGCAAGTTGCCGCATGCGAATTCGCGTGAATTCGGGCCTTCGTGACGCCATGAAATCTTTTCTTTCCTCGTTGATCTCCTCGAGGAAGATCTTTATCGCGGAGGGATCGTGTATATGTTATTAAGGAGGGGTCGATTGAACGTCTCGATGATGCGAGTTTTGAAAAATAACAATATTATTATTATAGAAGAGTTTTATTCGAAACGATATTTCGATTCGATTTTGAAAGATTTTTCTCGCGTTTATTAATTGCGATTTTATTTTTACTAGGGTATATTCGTTTATAAATATTTTTTTTCTGTCGGTTCGATGTAAAAGTGATCAGAGGAGGAGGAGGAGGAATACTCTCTTTCGAAAACATCGTTCTATATTTCATATATGTATATATACAGCCCGTTAACCGGAAGGCACGATTTGTGGAACGATTTTCACGAGAGATGTCAAGCCTGTCCCCAAAAATTCCGCGTTTTCAGTCGCGTCCCCAAACAATAGTTTCCGAAAAAAATTGAAAGGCACAATTGAAATGACATTCCCGTTTCCCGGATCTGGGTTAAGACCTGGAAGCGGTTCACAAATACCAAGGACGCGAGTTCTAATTAGTTTTTCGCGGAAAATTCCACTCACGAGAGAGAGAGAGAAAAAGAAGGAATCGCATCCACGAGAAGAATACACACGCTNAAAAAAAAAAAAAAAAAAAAAACAGAAATCTTCCATAAACACATTATTAATTGCATTAATATCCAAATATCACGTGGATAAAACTTTTATAACTTCGATATAACGATCCCCTTTTCCACCACAACTGCAACAACTATCCATCACACTCTCGTTAACAATCGACCCGATGCACGACCAGGCATCAAGTATCTCCCAAACTTTTGAATTTCCCAGAGAGAAAGAGAGAGAGAGAGAGAGAGAGAGAGAGAGAGAGAGAGAGAGAGAGAGAGAGAAAAAGAGGCAAAGTGTGTCTTTTACCGATACAGGATGCCGATATTCACCACGGCATCTCATAATTTCGTCGAATTTCCAAACTTCCCCGAGTACTCGCCCGAGATCTCCACTTCTTCTTCTTCTTCTTCTTCTTCTTCTTCTTCTCTCGCTCCTCCACTACGACGCAGGAGAATGACGACACGTTTCCCCTTTCAAAACGCGATCGAACGTTTTAAAAAAAAAAAAAAAAAAAGTTTCAATCGAAAACGAGTCGCACGTTGAAAATGATTCGCAAACGAATAACAAAAATTTCCGCACCGTTTCGAGCACCGTTCGACGAACCGTCCGCCAATTTTATTATCCGACGCGCCACGCTTTCGTCTCTCTTCTCGTCTCTCTCCTTCTCCACACGCGCGATTGTTTCGCCGGTAGCCGGGGAAAATTTTCAACGATCCCACCTACTTTCGCGCTAACGCGTCCAACCTGTTCCACTTGTTTTCAAAGCGACACGCCCGCCTCTTTTTTCCATAGCCGACCTTTCCAAGCGAGAAAAATTCGTTGCACACTGTTTCGGAAATTTCGGCCTGTTATATGGATATTATCGACGATGGGGGCGAGATATGCGAGTAGAAGGTGTCCATACTTGTTGAAGATTTGAAATATGTATATATATATATATATCTTGAGTACAATAATTATCGAATATAATAAGTTTTGTAAATTTTTCAATTATGTCATTTTTCTAACACTATGAAACAATATTTCTTCAAATCGTT